>NW_027263208.1:87500-114022 GCF_902827115.2 Pseudochaenichthys georgianus
CACTCGGCGGGACGTTGCGAGGCTCGCTGTGTGGGGTCGGCGAGACAGCGAGACACCACGGAACTCAGCCTGAGCACACACAGACTCCCAGCCAGGCTGCGGGTGTGTGTGTGTGTGTGTTTCGGGCTGGGTTTCGGGCTGGGTCTCGCTGTCTCGCCGACGGCCACTGGGCTCAATGTGAGTTTGGAACATTGCACGATATACATTTATTCTAGTAGATCTCAACAATGGAATTATGATCAGTAGAAATGGCCGCCGACACGGGGCCTTTAAAGTAGCAGAAGACTGAAGGAAATAAAGACATTCCTGCAACAACAACAAATAATGAAATGTTCAAAAGGTTTAACATTAAAAACATCCTGGAGGAAAACCTCTCCCCGTCATCTTATATGTATTATTCCCAATGTTGAAACCAAACCTAATCTGTCAATAAGAAACATACCCCTAACCCCTCCTGTCGTCTTCGGGTCAAAGCTGACCGATGCACTACTTTCATCAATCAGAACGTTTTAGTTTTACATTCGATTGCATTCAGGCTTCATGATATCCTCCACAGTAGCTTTGAACATATGAAATGGCTGATCACACTTTCATTGGATTCTGGATGATTTAGTCAACTTTGTAACACCATGGTGTTCCCGGTTTATAACCGTCATAAAGAAAAGGAATTAGTAACCATCCGGATCAGATAAAACACACATACACACACACACACACACACACACACACACACACACACACACACACACACACACACACACACACACACACACACACACACAAAACAATTTGACACATTTCCCGCTCTTATGTTCCCCTCCCCCCATGTGAATCACACCTGGCACACACACACACACACACGCACACACACACAAAACAATTTGACACATTTCCCGCTCTTATGTTCCCCTCCCCCCATGTGAATCACACCTGGCACACGCACACACACACACACACACACACACACACACACACACACACACACACACACACACAGAACAATTTGACACATTTCCCGCTCTTATGTGCCCCTCCCCCACATGGATCACACTTGGCACACAATACATGTTCAGTATCTGTTCTGTGTATATCTACTGCAGTTCTTCGTGTGTACCAGTACTCTGATACAACATGTACAGTTTGAAAGGCTGTTAAATGAAATGTGGTGAAGAAAAATCGTAGAGTACCACGTTGAGTGAGCCTAATACAAGTTGACATTGTGCTTTTCTTTATGCAGCGTCGCTTTAAAATAATAATACTCCAAATGTATTGATTACCCGAAAGCTGAAAACGGTCATATTGTTTGTTCCCTTTCACTTATAGGTCTTATTTTACACATCTAGTGTACAATAAGTACCCATAAATACTGGTAGTACTTGTTTTCTTTTCCATTATGATGTTTTAATAAAGTAAAGCACTTTGAATTGCCTTTGTGTCTTAAAATGTGCTGTACAAATAACCTAACCTTAAGACCTGTAAAGTTGAAGTAGCCCAGACGTGTTTTCCCTCAGTCAGCAGGGAGCCTCTAAACTCTTCCTGATGTTCACACTGAGTTCTTGAAGGCCACGCTTTGACTGTCACGTAACGCTTTGGTTATTCCCGAGTGAGTTCCCAGCAGCTCTGACTTCCAGTAAGTGATCCAGATCGGTTTTTCACGTGCCCTCCCTTTTTTCCAGCTGAGTTCTGGTCCAGAGTGCATCAGCTCCTCAAACCCAGTCCAGATGTTCTGCATTACATCCTCACACACTTCCAGTGGCTGTGGGACGTCATCAACTCCACCTTCCTGAGGGACGTCCTGATGAGGGTCGTCCTCACAGGTATCAGCTGTTCATATTACATCTATTCAGAGATGGCAAAGTACACACATCCTTTCCTCAAGTAGAAGTACAGATACTGTGTTTAAAAATACTCTGGTGAAAGTAGAAGTACTGACTAAACTTCTTTACTCAAGTCAAAGTAAAGAGGCTTTGAAGTGTACTTCAGTAAAAAGTACCCATAACTAGGTATTTGTGTTCAACATGTAAGAAGTAGAAAGTACAGGTATTTGAGTTCAACATGTAAGAAGTAGAAAGTACAGGTATTTGTGTTCAACATGTAAGAAGTAGAAAGTACAGGTATTTGAGTTCAACATGTGAGAAGTAGAAAGTACAGGTATTTGTGTTCAACATGTAAGAAGTAGAAAGTACAGGTATTTGAGTTCAACATGTAAGAAGTAGAAAGTACAGGTATTTGGGTTCAACATGTAAGAAGTAGAAAGTAGAGGTATTTGGGTTCAACATGTAAGAAGTAGAAAGTACAGGTATTTGAGTTCAACATGTAAGAAGTAGAAAGTAGAGGTATTTGGGTTCAACATGTAAGAAGTAGAAAGTACAGGTATTTGAGTTCAACATGTAAGAAGTAGAAAGTACAGGTATTTGTGTTCAACATGTAAGAAGTAGAAAGTACAGGTATTTGAGTTCAACATGTACGAAGTAGAAAGTACAGGTATTTGAGTTCAACATGTAAGAAGTAGAAAGTACAGGTATTTGAGTTCAACATGTAAGAAGTAGAAAGTACAGGTATTTGTGTTCAACATGTAAGAAGTAGAAAGTACAGGTATTTGTGTTCAACATGTAAGAAGTAGAAAGTACAGGTATTTGTGTTCAACATGTAAGAAGTAGAAAGTACAGGTATTTGTGTTCAACATGTAAGAAGTAGAAAGTACAGGTATTTGGGTTCAACATGTAAGAAGTAGAAAGTACAGGTATTTGAGTTCAACATGTAAGAAGTAGAAAGTACAGGTATTTGTGTTCAACATGTAAGAAGTAGAAAGTACAGGTATTTGTGTTCAACATGTAAGAAGTAGAAAGTACAGGTATTTGTGTTCAACATGTAAGAAGTAGAAAGTACAGGTATTTGGGTTCAACATGTAAGAAGTAGAAAGTACAGGTATTTGAGTTCAACATGTAAGAAGTAGAAAGTACAGGTATTTGTGTTCAACATGTAAGAAGTAGAAAGTACAGGTATTTGAGTTCAACATGTAAGAAGTAGAAAGTACAGGTATTTGAGTTCAACATGTGAGAAGTAGAAAGTACAGGTATTTGAGTTCAACATGTAAGAAGTAGAAAGTACAGGTATTTGAGTTCAACATGTGAGAAGTAGAAAGTACAGGTATTTGTGTTCAACATGTAAGAAGTAGAAAGTTCAGGTATTTGTGTTCAACATGTAAGAAGTAGAAAGTACAGGTATTTGAGTTCAACATGTGAGAAGTAGAAAGTACAGGTATTTGGGTTCAACATGTAAGAAGTAGAAAGTACAGGTATTTGAGTTCAACATGTACGAAGTAGAAAGTACAGGTATTTGAGTTCAACATGTAAGAAGTAGAAAGTACAGGTATTTGAGTTCAACATGTAAGAAGTAGAAAGTAGAGGTATTTGGGTTCAACATGTAAGAAGTAGAAAGTACAGGTATTTGAGTTCAACATGTAAGAAGTAGAAAGTACAGGTATTTGAGTTCAACATGTAAGAAGTAGAAAGTACAGGTATTTGTGTTCAACATGTAAGAAGTAGAAAGTACAGGTATTTGTGTTCAACATGTAAGAAGTAGAAAGTACAGGTATTTGAGTTCAACATGTAAGAAGTAGAAAGTACAGGTATTTGTGTTCAACATGTAAGAAGTAGAAAGTACAGGTATTTGAGTTCAACATGTAAGAAGTAGAAAGTACAGGTATTTGTGTTCAACATGTAAGAAGTAGAAAGTACAGGTATTTGTGTTCAACATGTAAGAAGTAGAAAGTACAGGTATTTGGGTTCAACATGTAAGAAGTAGAAAGTACAGGTATTTGTGTTCAACATGTGAGAAGTAGAAAGTACAGGTATTTGAGTTCAACATGTGAGAAGTAGAAAGTACAGGTATTTGTGTTCAACATGTAAGAAGTAGAAAGTACAGGTATTTGGGTTCAACATGTAAGAAGTAGAAAGTACAGGTATTTGTGTTCAACATGTAAGAAGTAGAAAGTACAGGTATTTGAGTTCAACATGTGAGAAGTAGAAAGTACAGGTATTTGTGTTCAACATGTAAGAAGTAGAAAGTACAGGTATTTGAGTTCAACATGTTAGAAGTAGAAAGTACAGGTATTTGAGTTCAACATGTAAGAAGTAGAAAGTACAGGTATTTGAGTTCAACATGTAAGAAGTAGAAAGTACAGGTATTTGTGTTCAACATGTAAGAAGTAGAAAGTACAGGTATTTGAGTTCAACATGTACGAAGTAGAAAGTACAGGTATTTGAGTTCAACATGTAAGAAGTAGAAAGTACAGGTATTTGAGTTCAACATGTAAGAAGTAGAAAGTACAGGTATTTGTGTTCAACATGTAAGAAGTAGAAAGTACAGGTATTTGTGTTCAACATGTAAGAAGTAGAAAGTACAGGTATTTGTGTTCAACATGTAAGAAGTAGAAAGTACAGGTATTTGTGTTCAACATGTGAGAAGTAGAAAGTACAGGTATTTGGGTTCAACATGTGAGAAGTAGAAAGTACAGGTATTTGTGTTCAACATGTGAGAAGTAGAAAGTACAGGTATTTGTGTTCAACATGTGAGAAGTAGAAAGTACAGGTATTTGTGTTCAACATGTGAGAAGTAGAAAGTACAGGTATTTGGGTTCAACATGTAAGAAGTAGAAAGTACAGGTATTTGAGTTCAACATGTAAGAAGTAGAAAGTACAGGTATTTGTGTTCAACATGTAAGAAGTAGAAAGTACAGGTATTTGTGTTCAACATGTAAGAAGTAGAAAGTACAGGTATTTGTGTTCAACATGTAAGAAGTAGAAAGTACAGGTATTTGTGTTCAACATGTGAGAAGTAGAAAGTACAGGTATTTGGGTTCAACATGTGAGAAGTAGAAAGTACAGGTATTTGTGTTCAACATGTGAGAAGTAGAAAGTACAGGTATTTGTGTTCAACATGTGAGAAGTAGAAAGTACAGGTATTTGTGTTCAACATGTGAGAAGTAGAAAGTACAGGTATTTGGGTTCAACATGTAAGAAGTAGAAAGTACAGGTATTTGAGTTCAACATGTAAGAAGTAGAAAGTACAGGTATTTGTGTTCAACATGTAAGAAGTAGAAAGTACAGGTATTTGTGTTCAACATGTAAGAAGTAGAAAGTACAGGTATTTGAGTTCAACATGTAAGAAGTAGAAAGTACAGGTATTTGTGTTCAACATGTAAGAAGTAGAAAGTACAGGTATTTGGGTTCAACATGTAAGAAGTAGAAAGTACAGGTATTTGAGTTCAACATGTAAGAAGTAGAAAGTACAGGTATTTGAGTTCAACATGTAAGAAGTAGAAAGTACAGGTATTTGAGTTCAACATGTAAGAAGTAGAAAGTAGAGGTATTTGGGTTCAACATGTAAGAAGTAGAAAGTACAGGTATTTGAGTTCAACATGTAAGAAGTAGAAAGTACAGGTATTTGAGTTCAACATGTAAGAAGTAGAAAGTACAGGTATTTGTGTTCAACATGTAAGAAGTAGAAAGTACAGGTATTTGTGTTCAACATGTAAGAAGTAGAAAGTACAGGTATTTGAGTTCAACATGTAAGAAGTAGAAAGTACAGGTATTTGTGTTCAACATGTAAGAAGTAGAAAGTACAGGTATTTGAGTTCAACATGTAAGAAGTAGAAAGTACAGGTATTTGTGTTCAACATGTAAGAAGTAGAAAGTACAGGTATTTGTGTTCAACATGTAAGAAGTAGAAAGTACAGGTATTTGGGTTCAACATGTAAGAAGTAGAAAGTACAGGTATTTGTGTTCAACATGTAAGAAGTAGAAAGTACAGGTATTTGAGTTCAACATGTGAGAAGTAGAAAGTACAGGTATTTGTGTTCAACATGTAAGAAGTAGAAAGTACAGGTATTTGGGTTCAACATGTAAGAAGTAGAAAGTACAGGTATTTGTGTTCAACATGTAAGAAGTAGAAAGTACAGGTATTTGAGTTCAACATGTGAGAAGTAGAAAGTACAGGTATTTGTGTTCAACATGTAAGAAGTAGAAAGTACAGGTATTTGAGTTCAACATGTTAGAAGTAGAAAGTACAGGTATTTGAGTTCAACATGTAAGAAGTAGAAAGTACAGGTATTTGAGTTCAACATGTAAGAAGTAGAAAGTACAGGTATTTGTGTTCAACATGTAAGAAGTAGAAAGTACAGGTATTTGAGTTCAACATGTACGAAGTAGAAAGTACAGGTATTTGAGTTCAACATGTAAGAAGTAGAAAGTACAGGTATTTGAGTTCAACATGTAAGAAGTAGAAAGTACAGGTATTTGTGTTCAACATGTAAGAAGTAGAAAGTACAGGTATTTGTGTTCAACATGTAAGAAGTAGAAAGTACAGGTATTTGTGTTCAACATGTAAGAAGTAGAAAGTACAGGTATTTGTGTTCAACATGTGAGAAGTAGAAAGTACAGGTATTTGGGTTCAACATGTGAGAAGTAGAAAGTACAGGTATTTGTGTTCAACATGTGAGAAGTAGAAAGTACAGGTATTTGTGTTCAACATGTGAGAAGTAGAAAGTACAGGTATTTGTGTTCAACATGTGAGAAGTAGAAAGTACAGGTATTTGGGTTCAACATGTAAGAAGTAGAAAGTACAGGTATTTGAGTTCAACATGTAAGAAGTAGAAAGTACAGGTATTTGTGTTCAACATGTAAGAAGTAGAAAGTACAGGTATTTGTGTTCAACATGTAAGAAGTAGAAAGTACAGGTATTTGTGTTCAACATGTGAGAAGTAGAAAGTACAGGTATTTGGGTTCAACATGTGAGAAGTAGAAAGTACAGGTATTTGTGTTCAACATGTGAGAAGTAGAAAGTACAGGTATTTGTGTTCAACATGTGAGAAGTAGAAAGTACAGGTATTTGTGTTCAACATGTGAGAAGTAGAAAGTACAGGTATTTGGGTTCAACATGTAAGAAGTAGAAAGTACAGGTATTTGAGTTCAACATGTAAGAAGTAGAAAGTACAGGTATTTGTGTTCAACATGTAAGAAGTAGAAAGTACAGGTATTTGTGTTCAACATGTAAGAAGTAGAAAGTACAGGTATTTGTGTTCAACATGTAAGAAGTAGAAAGTACAGGTATTTGTGTTCAACATGTAAGAAGTAGAAAGTACAGGTATTTGTGTTCAACATGTAAGAAGTAGAAAGTACAGGTATTTGAGTTCAACATGTGAGAAGTAGAAAGTACAGGTATTTGGGTTCAACATGTAAGAAGTAGAAAGTACAGGTATTTGAGTTCAACATGTAAGAAGTAGAAAGTACAGGTATTTGTGTTCAACATGTAAGAAGTAGAAAGTACAGGTATTTGTGTTCAACATGTAAGAAGTCAAAGTAAAAAGTCCTCAGAAAAATAAGTAGTGGAGTAAAGTACTGATACCAGAAAAATGTACTTAAGTACAGTAACGAAGTATTTGTACTCCACTACTTCCCACCTCTGCATCTATTAACTCATATATATGTTGTTATTAACAGCGAGGGCCAACCTCATCCCCAGCCCCCCCACCTACAACTCTAAATATGGATACCTGAGCTGGGAGTCCTACTACAATCTGAGCTACTACACCCGGATACTTCCTCCAGTGCCGGAGGACTGCCCCACTCCTCTGGGGGTCAAAGGTCAGACACTCATTCATGTTTTATCCAAGCAACTATTAGGGGTTTAAGAAATGGCAAAAAAATATGCTTGTATATATGTGTGTGTGTGTGTGTGTGTGTGTGTGTGTGTGTGTGTGTGTGTGTGTGTGTGTGTGTGTGTGTGTGTGTGTGTGTGTGTGTGTGTGTGTTTGTGTGTGTATAAGTAGATACATGTATACATGTGTAGATATTTGTCATTTCAAACAACCCCTACGTTTTTATTTTATTTTACCAATTTCAGTCGGTATTTAATTTGTCATTTTCGGGTCTCTAGAAATATATGATTTTCAAAACTGTACTTTTAATAAAATGTGACCCGAAATAAATAAAGAATGAAAAAAGGAAACGGCAAAAAAAACACATTTTGAAATAATATGTAGATTTTCTCCAACAATCCAGCATTTTATTAATCTTTTTTTAATCAGAAATATGCAAATATTAATTCATTTTCTCGTGAGTTGATATAAAGGATAATGGTGGATGTTGCACGGATACACAGATATACTGCACGTACTTTCAAGGGATACTGAAGTACATATATATATATAAGTAGAAAACCATATAGTGTAAAATAATACTAGGATACTGAAGTACATATATATAAGTAGAAAACCATATAGTGTAAAATAATACCAGGATACTGAAGTGCATATATATATAAGTAGAAAACCATATAGTGTAAAATAATACTAGGATACTGAAGTACATATATATATAAGTAGAAAACCATATAGTGTAAAATAATACTAGGATACTGAAGTACATATATATATATAAGTAGAAAACCATATAGTGTAAAATAATACTAGGATACTGAAGTACATATATATATAAGTAGAAAAGCATATAGTGTAAAATAATACTAGGATACTGAAGTACATATATATATAAGTAGAAAACCATATCGTGTAAAATAATACTAGGATACTGAAGTACATATATATATAAGTAGAAAACCATATCGTGTAAAATAATACCAGGATACTGAAGTACATATATATATAAGTAGAAAAGCATATAGTGTAAAATAATACCAGGATACTGAAGTACATATATATATATAAGTAGAAAACCATATAGTGTAAAATAATACTAGGATACTGAAGTACATATATATATAAGTAGAAAAGCATATAGTGTAAAATAATACCAGGATACTGAAGTACATATATATATATAAGTAGAAAACCATATAGTGTAAAATAATACCAGGATACTGAAGTGCATATATATATATAAGTAGAAAACCATATAGTGTAAAATAATACCAGGATACTGAAGTACATATATATATAAGTAGAAAACCATATAGTGTAAAATAATACCAGGATACTGAAGTACATATATATATAAGTAGAAAACCATATAGTGTAAAATAATACTAGGATACTGAAGTACATATATATATAAGTAGAAAACCATATAGTGTAAAATAATACCAGGATACTGAAGTACATATATATATAAGTAGAAAACCATATCGTGTAAAATAATACCAGGATACTGAAGTACATATATATATAAGTAGAAAACCATATCGTGTAAAATAATACCAGGATACTGAAATACATATATATAAGTAGAAAACCATATAGTGTAAAATAATACCAGGATACTGAAGTACATATATATATATAAGTAGAAAACCATATCGTGTAAAATAATACCAGGATACTGAAGTACATATATATATAAGTAGAAAAGCATATAGTGTAAAATAATACCAGGATACTGAAGTACATATATATATATAAGTAGAAAACCATATAGTGTAAAATAATACTAGGATACTGAAGTACATATATATATAAGTAGAAAAGCATATAGTGTAAAATAATACCAGGATACTGAAGTACATATATATATATAAGTAGAAAACCATATAGTGTAAAATAATACCAGGATACTGAAGTGCATATATATATATAAGTAGAAAACCATATAGTGTAAAATAATACCAGGATACTGAAGTACATATATATATAAGTAGAAAACCATATAGTGTAAAATAATACTAGGATACTGAAGTACATATATATATAAGTAGAAAACCATATAGTGTAAAAATAATACTAGGATACTGAAGTACATATATATATAAGTAGAAAACCATATAGTGTAAAATAATACTAGGATACTGAAGTACATATATATATATAAGTAGAAAACCATATAGTGTAAAAATAATACTAGGATACTGAAGTACATATATATATAAGTAGAAAACCATATAGTGTAAAATAATACCAGGATACTGAAGTACATATATATATAAGTAGAAAACCATATCGTGTAAAATAATACCAGGATACTGAAGTACATATATATATAAGTAGAAAACCATATCGTGTAAAATAATACCAGGATACTGAAGTACATATATATATAAGTAGAAAACCATATAGTGTAAAATAATACCAGGATACTGAAGTGCATATATATATAAGTAGAAAACCATATAGTGTAAAATAATACCAGGATACTGAAATACATATATATATATAAGTAGAAAACCATATAGTGTAAAATAATACCAGGATACTGAAGTACATATATATATATAAGTAGAAAACCATATAGTGTAAAATAATACCAGGATACTGAAGTACATATATATATAAGTAGAAAACCATATAGTGTAAAATAATACCAGGATACTGAAGTACATATATATATAAGTAGAAAACCATATAGTGTAAAATAATACCAGGATACTGAAGTACATATATATATAAGTAGAAAACCATATCGTGTAAAATAATACCAGGATACTGAAGTACATATATATATAAGTAGAAAACCATATAGTGTAAAATAATACCAGGATACTGAAGTACATATATATATATAAGTAGAAAACCATATAGTGTAAAATAATACTGGGATACTGAAGTACATATATATATAAGTAGAAAACCATATAGTGTAAAATAATACTAGGATACTGAAGTACATATATATATAAGTAGAAAACCATATAGTGTAAAATAATACTAGGATACTGAAGTACATATATATATATAAGTAGAAAACCATATAGTGTAAAAATAATACTAGGATACTGAAGTACATATATATATAAGTAGAAAACCATATAGTGTAAAATAATACTAGGATACTGAAGTACATATATATATATAAGTAGAAAACCATATAGTGTACAAATAATACTAGGATACTGAAGTACATATATATATAAGTAGAAAACCATATAGTGTAAAATAATACCAGGATACTGAAGTACATATATATATAAGTAGAAAACCATATCGTGTAAAATAATACCAGGATACTGAAGTACATATATATATAAGTAGAAAACCATATCGTGTAAAATAATACCAGGATACTGAAATACATATATATAAGTAGAAAACCATATAGTGTAAAATAATACCAGGATACTGAAGTACATATATATATATAAGTAGAAAACCATATCGTGTAAAATAATACCAGGATACTGAAGTACATATATATATAAGTAGAAAAGCATATAGTGTAAAATAATACCAGGATACTGAAGTACATATATATATATAAGTAGAAAACCATATAGTGTAAAATAATACTAGGATACTGAAGTACATATATATATAAGTAGAAAAGCATATAGTGTAAAATAATACCAGGATACTGAAGTACATATATATATATAAGTAGAAAACCATATAGTGTAAAATAATACCAGGATACTGAAGTGCATATATATATATAAGTAGAAAACCATATAGTGTAAAATAATACCAGGATACTGAAGTACATATATATATAAGTAGAAAACCATATAGTGTAAAATAATACCAGGATACTGAAGTACATATATATATAAGTAGAAAACCATATCGTGTAAAATAATACCAGGATACTGAAGTACATATATATATAAGTAGAAAACCATATCGTGTAAAATAATACCAGGATACTGAAATACATATATATAAGTAGAAAACCATATAGTGTAAAATAATACCAGGATACTGAAGTACATATATATATAAGTAGAAACCATATAGTGTAAAATAATACCAGGATACTGAAATACATATATATAAGTAGAAAACCATATAGTGTAAAATAATACCAGGATACTGAAGTACATATATATATATAAGTAGAAAACCATATAGTGTAAAATAATACCAGGATACTGAAGTACATATATATAAGTAGAAAACCATATAGTGTAAAATAATACCAGGATACTGAAGTACATATATATATATATAAGTAGAAAACCATATAGTGTAAAATAATACCAGGATACTGAAGTGCAGTACTTGAGATAAAGACTACTGCTAATCTGTGACGTCATAAATGATATCTAATGCAGAACATGTGTTTATATATCCACGTTTTTATATATATTATTACAGTATTAGTTCTGCTGTGCAGTGTTTAAGTCATTCTGTTTCATGTCCTTTAATCTCATATGTATATATTTGTAATACTTACTTGCACCATCTGCTCTTGAACGACTTTAATGCAGTTTTTTCATGTCTTTGTTTTGTATATTGCATGTTGCATTTGTCGTGGATGCGATGTAACACTCACGACATTAAAGAATAAAACAAAGGAATCAATAAAACGCAGACACAGAGATCGTTGAAGTTAAATATTATATCGCTTTACAGCACTATACGAGACACATTACCTTGCACCAAAGGAGTCGATGCCCTAAATACTAAGTACATCTCGCTGACCTGACATGGTATTATATTGCATTTTCTGACCCCCAGACTTTAAATAATCTTAGGTTCAATGGCCTTTCTCTGCCAATACCTTATGTAGAGAACTGTTGGTCACAGAAATAGCTATGCCTCCTTTTAGAAACTAAATTGATTGTCACTAGTGTGGCTTGAAACACGTGTTTGTATAAAACGGCTTCTCCACATTGTTGGAGGATCCTAGGACCTTCCTCCCTGTTGATGTGGTCCAGCTGTTTCCTCAGCTTGTAAAGCGTTCTGCATTCCTGACCTTGACGTTCAGAGGTGTGTTAACTCTATCAGCCGTGTTTTCACAGACGTGCTGCTCCAGTATTTTGACTAGAGGCTGTGCTCCGTGTCCCTTACTCAAGTAGAAGTACAGATACTCGTGTTTAAAAATACTCTGGTGAAAGTAGAAGTACTGACTAAACTTCTTTACTCAAGTCACAGTAAAGAGGCTTTGAAGTGTACTTCAGTAGAAAGTACCCATAGCTAGCAGCTGCTTTAAAGAGTACCTGACCTCCCTTTATATCAATAGAACAATAATGTCATTGTTAGCTAATGAATGTTTCCATGCTGAACAACGGCAACATGACAACGTTTCCATTGGTCCCTCTTCTTTAGAGAAGACCAGGAAGTGATGGATACACGGATCGTGTTCCAACCAATAGGCACGCAGTGACTCTAAAGAATAATGACCACGCACCAACACACATTCAGACTAAAGGAACCAGCTGTTTGGGAAATGAGAGAAGTAGAAAGTACAAGTATTTGGGTTCAACATGTAAGAAGTAGAAAGTACAGATATTTGGGTTCTAAATGTAAGAAGTAGAAAGTACAGGTATTTGAGTTCAACATGTAAGAAGTAGAAAGTACAGGTATTTGAGTTCAACATGTGAGAAGTAGAAAGTACATGTATTTGAGTTCAACATGTAAGAAGTAGAAAGTACAGGTATTTGGGTTCTAAATGTAAGAAGTAGAAAGTACAGGTATTTGGGTTCAACATGTAAGAAATAGAAAGTACAGGTATTTGAGTTCAACATGTAAGAAGTAGAAAGTACAGGTATTTGGGTTCAACATGTAAGAAGTAGAAAGTACAGGTATTTGGGTTCAACATGTGAGAAGTAGAAAGTACAGGTATTTGAGTTCAACATGTGAGAAGTAGAAAGTACAGGTATTTGAGTTCAACATGTGAGAAGTAGAAAGTACAGGTATTTGAGTTCAAAATGTAAGAAGTAGAAAGTACAGGTATTTGGGTTCAACATGTAAGAAGTAGAAAGTACAGGTATTTGAGTTCAACATGTGAGAAGTAGAAAGTACAGGTATTTGGGTTCAACGTGTAAGAAGTAAAAAGTACAGGTATTTGGGTTCAACATGTAAGAAGTAGAAAGTGCAAGTATTTGGGTTAAATATGTAAGAAGTAGAAAGTACAGGTATTTGGGTTCAACATGTAAGAAGTAGAAAGTACAGGTATTTGAGTTCAACATGAGAGAAGTAGAAAGTACAGGTATTTGGGTTCAACATGTAAGAAGTAGAAAGTACAGGTATTTGAGTTCAACATGTAAGAAGTAGAAAGTACAGGTATTTGGGATTTGGGTTCAACATGTAAGAAGTAGAAAGTACAGGTATTTGAGTTCAACATGAGAGAAGTAGAAAGTACAGGTATTTGGGTTCAACATGTAAGAAGTAGAAAGTACAGGTATTTGGGATTTGGGTTCAACATGTAAGAAGTAGAAAGTACAGGTATTTGAGTTCAACATGAGAGAAGTAGAAAGTACAGGTATTTGAGTTCAACATGTAAGAAGTAGAAAGTACAGGTATTTGGGATTTGGGTTCAACATGTAAGAAGTAGAAAGTACAGGTATTTGGGTTCAACATGTAAGAAGTAGAAAGTACAGGTATTTGAGTTCAACATGTGAGAAGTAGAAAGTACAGGTATTTGAGTTCAACATGAGAGAAGTAGAAAGTACAGGTATTTGGGTTCAACATGTAAGAAGTAGAAAGTACAGGTATTTGAGTTCAACATGTAAGAAGTAGAAAGTACAGGTATTTGGGATTTGGGTTCAACATGTAAGAAGTAGAAAGTACAGGTATTTGGGTTCAACATGTAAGAAGTAGAAAGTACAGGTATTTGGGTTCAACATGTAAGAAGTAGAAAGTACAGGTATTTGAGTTCAACATGTGAGAAGTAGAAAGTACAGGTATTTGTGTTCAACATGTAAGAAGTAGAAAGTACAGGTATTTGTGTTCAACATGTAAGAAGTAGAAAGTTCAGGTATTTGAGTTCAACATGTAAGAAGTAGAAAGTACAGGTATTTGTGTTCAACATGTAAGAAGTAGAAAGTACAGGTATTTGAGTTCAACATGTAAGAAGTAGAAAGTACAGGTATTTGTGTTCAACATGTAAGAAGTAGAAAGTACAGGTATTTGAGTTCAACATGTAAGAAGTAGAAAGTACAGGTATTTGGGTTCAACATGAAAGAAGTAGAAAGTACAGGTATTTGGGTTCAACATGTGAGAAGTAGAAAGTACAGGTATTTGGGTTCAACATGTGAGAAGTAGAAAGTACAGGTATTTGAGTTCAACATGTGAGAAGTAGAAAGTACAGGTATTTGAGTTCAACATGTGAGAAGTAGAAAGTACAGGTATTTGAGTTCAACATGTGAGAAGTAGAAAGTACAGGTATTTGGGTTCAACATGAAAGAAGTAGAAAGTACAGGTATTTGGGTTCAACATGAAAGAAGTAGAAAGTACAGGTATTTGGGTTCAACATGTAAGAAGTAGAAAGTACAGGTATTTGTGTTCAACATGTAAGAAGTAGAAAGTACAGGTATTTGGGTTCAACATGTAAGAAGTAGAAAGTACAGGTATTTGAGTTCAACATGTAAGAAGTAGAAAGTACAGGTATTTGGGTTCAACATGTAAGAAGTAGAAAGTACAGGTATTTGTGTTCAACATGAAAGAAGTAGAAAGTACAGGTATTTGGGTTCAACATGAAAGAAGTAGAAAGTACAGGTATTTGGGTTCAACATGTAAGAAGTAGAAAGTACAGGTATTTGTGTTCAACATGTAAGAAGTAGAAAGTACAGGTATTTGGGTTCAACATGAAAGAAGTAGAAAGTACAGGTATTTGGGTTCAACATGAAAGAAGTAGAAAGTACAGGTATTTGGGTTCAACATGAAAGAAGTAGAAAGTACAGGTATTTGGGTTCAACATGAAAGAAGTAGAAAGTACAGGTATTTGGGTTCAACATGTAAGAAGTAGAAAGTACAGGTATTTGTGTTCAACATGTAAGAAGTAGAAAGTACAGGTATTTGGGTTCAACATGTAAGAAGTAGAAAGTACAGGTATTTGAGTTCAACATGTAAGAAGTAGAAAGTACAGGTATTTGGGTTCAACATGTAAGAAGTAGAAAGTACAGGTATTTGTGTTCAACATGTAAGAAGTAGAAAGTACAGGTATTTGAGTTCAACATGTAAGAAGTAGAAAGTACAGGTATTTGAGTTCAACATGTAAGAAGTAGAAAGTACAGGTATTTGTGTTCAACATGTAAGAAGTAGAAAGTACAGGTATTTGTGTTCAACATGTAAGAAGTAGAAAGTACAGGTATTTGTGTTCAACATGTAAGAAGTAGAAAGTACAGGTATTTGAGTTCAACATGTAAGAAGTAGAAAGTACAGGTATTTGAGTTCAACATGTGAGAAGTAAAATTAAAAAGTTGTCAGAAAAATAAGTAGTGGAGTAAAGTACTGATACCAGAAACATGTACTTAAGTACAGTAACGAAGTATTTTACGCTGTGTGTTTCTGTGTGTGTTTCTGTGCGTGTGTGTGTGTGTCTGTGTGTCTCTATGTGTGTGTGTGTGTGTGTGTGTGTGTTTCTGTGTGTGTGTTTCATTGTGTCTCTCCTCAGGTAAGGCAGTGCTCCCGGACCCTGAGCTTCTGGTGGAGCGGCTCTTGAGGAGACGGACCTTCAGACCCGACCCTCAGGGATCGAACCTCCTGTTCGCCTTCTTCGCTCAGCACTTCACTCACCAGTTCTTCAAAACATACAACCGCATGGGGCTGGGCTTCACCAAGGCTCTGGCTCACGGGGTGGGTGCATTCACAGCTTCTGGGTTTTATTACCAAGTCGGTTTACACACAGGAGGAATTTGCTTTGGTGTATAATAATAATGCATTTTATTTATAGAGCGCTTTTCTAGAAACTCAAAGACACTTTAAAGGGTAAAAAGGATCATTAAAACATCATTAAAACAACGCACTTAAGATATATAAAACAGAACACTAATTACATATTAAAAGCAGTTCTGGAGAGGTGAGTTTTGATTTGTGATTTGAACATGGGGAAATCAGGGCAGAACATGCAAAATAGTACTATAATAAAAGCTATTTTAAAAGGCTATTGTAACAGATAAAAAATAAAGACAATATTTACACAAAATATAATTATGTGAGAAACTCAGAACAGTAAAATATAATACAATAATATATATATTAAATATAAAAAAATATGGCAAATAATTTAAAGGTCACCTATAAAGCTTTAAAAAGGAGGGGTCTGAGCTCATGCGGGACCCGGCAGCTACCGTCTAAACTAAATGCTGCCGTGATGAAACGCCATATCATGGATTATCAAGGCTCTGAAACAGTCTGGAGCTCAAAGGCTTTCTCTCTCCCGGTTACACCACAAGGTGAGCTCCTTTCTACTTCCTGCTTCTTCACACACATGCTCTCCAGCACAGGTTAGCTCTGAGTGTTAGCGATGCTAATGTAAACACCGACCATATTACGTCCAAAACAGTCGGGCATTGTTTCTGATAGCAACGTTTCTGATTGGGCCGTGGGTCCACATTTCAGAAGTTACGTCGTATCGGACGCAAATCTGGATCAGCTCCGTTGTTCCCCGTTTTTAGAGATTTGGGTACGGAGGAAAAGAGAGAGGGGTTTATTTCCTGACGCTGCGTGAGTTCCCCGACACACCGGGGACACATGTTGATGGAGAGAAGACATCACAAAGTGCATTTTGCATGATAGGTCCCCTTTCAATGTTTTCCCACCGTAATGTGTTGTCGCTAAATGTAAAAATACAGGGTAAATTCAAGTGATTGTCCATTCCCTCCCTCCCAAGCCTTATTCACTGTGGCTTTAAAAAGGTAAAGGAAAATGCATGTACCGTACTTTTCGGACTATAAGCCGCGACTTTTTTCCCCATTTTCTGTGTACAGCTAACGGCCACTAGGGAACCTCCTAAATCTATGGATTTTACAGGTAAAATTAACCACCTTTAACTCTACGGGCTCTAGGACCGGTCCGCGCCCGCCACCTCTAAGCGGCGGGCTCCAGCAGGAAAAGCGCGCCAAAGTGAAAGTGGAACCGAGAGACAGAACGAGAGCAAGGCAGACGGACAATTTAGCTGCTGTGGCTTATATTCAGGTGCGCTTTATAGTCCGAAAAGTACGGTACAGATATTTTAAAGAAAGACAAACACAGAAATACAAATAAATAAGGTCAGGAACTGCACGGGTTTTTAACAGAGCACACAGAGACACAGCATCCAGTACAAATCAAAGCACAACGGACAGATACTAAAAGTGTTGTTATCGCAGGAAGCACTGGCAGTCTGTCAACATAAGATAAGAGTGGATTTCCAGAGGAACATTTTCTTTTGACTGCAAATGATTTTCCTCGAGTTAAAGGAACACCGTGGTGTCCTCCATTCGATAATAAAACCCTTCTTTGAGTGTACCCTCACCTGAGGTTATTAAAGGGTCCAAAAGCAATACTTTTTCCAGCCGGATGAAAGACAGAAACGTGACGTTGCTGACTTGCTAACACAAACTGAAATGACCTTGAGATTAGAGTGCATGGAGAATTTATATGGAGCGTGAATCCTCTGAGTCCTACTTTGTTTGGCCCTTCAAGGCTTCCATACTTGAGTCATAATACACTTTATTTGAGTTCAGTAACGCAGTATTTGACGCTGTGTGTGTGTGTGTCTGTGTGTTTATGTGTTTGTATGCATGTGTTTCTTTGTGTGTGTGTGTGTGTTTCATTGTATTTCTCTGTGTGTGTGTGTGTGTGTTTCATTGTGTTTCTATGTGTGTGTGTGTGTTTCATTGTGTTTCTCTATGTGTGTGTGTGTGTTTCATTGTGTGTGTGTGTGTGTTTCATTGTGTGTGTGTGTGTGTGTTTCTGTGTGTGTGTGTGTTTCATTGTGTGTGTGTGTTTCATTGTGTTTCTCTGTGTGTGTGTGTCCGTGTGTGTGTGTGTTTCATTGTGTTTCTCTGAGTGTGTGTGTGTGTGTGTTTCATTGTGTTTCTCTGAGTGTGTGTGTGTGTGTTTCATTGTGTGTGTGTGTGTGTGTGAGAGTGAGTGTGTGAGTGAGTGTGTGTGTGTGTTTCATTGTGTGTGTGTGTTTCTTTGTGTGTGTGTGTGTTTCATTGTGTTTCTCTGTGTGTGTGTGTGTGTGTGTGTGTGTGTGTGTGTGTGTGTGTGTGTGTGTGTGTGCGTGCGTGCGTGTGTGTGTGTGTGTGAGTGAGAGTGAGTGAGTGAGTGAGTGTGTGGGAGGGAGGTTTTTATTTGGGTGAGGTGCTCGAGACTCATGTGGATTTTCAATTAAAAGCCCACGTCCCATGCTTCAAAAGAATGAGTCAATAACAGTTTCTCTACTTTCTCTCCCCTCGTGTCGGGACAGGTAGACGCAGGACACATTTACGGAGACAACCTGCAGCGTCAGCTCGTCCTCAGGCTGCACAGAGACGGGAAACTCAAGTATCAGGTGAGAGGAAAAGAGCTGCGGAGAAAACATGACCGCATCATATTCATTGAGAATATCGAGAGATCACTGATAGTGATTGCGCAATAGCCCCGCCTCTCCCCACCTCTTCTGCTCACCTCCGTTTACCCCGCGCCAGTGCTGAAGTGTTTCGCCACCAACAACAACAACAACAATGGCGGATCGCAGAGTTGCTATCGTGCTCCGGACGCTATTGACCATGCTTCAGTTGTTTGTGCAACATCTACAGCAATAATGATGAGGCAATAGCCCCGCCTCTCCCCACCTCTGCTGCTCACCCCCACGTCAAAGTAAACTGCACCCTGAATTCAGATTATTTATCTTTCTCTCGATGTGGACATAAACGCGAGTGAAGTCTAATCTGACAGGACGGAGACACGCAGCTCTGCTCCCCTGCAGCTCCTCCCGCTGCAGCAACACACACTTCAAGTCAGATCATCACCCTTAGCTATTTTAATTACCTCTCAAACTCCCTAAGCTAGTTATAATGTATATAAATGTTTATTTTTACTGTCGGCCGGGTCACTCATTACTGGATGAGCTGCTGCATGAGACAGACACTGGCGCTGTCCGAAGAGAAGGAGGAAAAAGAGAGGCTCCGTGTATTTTATTATTATATTATATAGAGTCGTTATTCATTTGTTTTAAAGCTCAATAAATAGCAAAGAAGACCTTTGACCGGCACTTTTATAATTGTGTCCGGAAGATTTCAACTTTAATACACGTTGACTGGCGAAAAACGCTGCCCGGTTCCCTCGGCCCCCACCGCGGAGAATAAACAGAAGGGCAACCATGACAACCATGCTTCTTCGCTGCTTTTGTGGAGGGAGTTACAGCGCCACTACAGGCTCGGCATATGTACTGCAGCTTCTCCAGCGGTTGGAGCTAAACGGAGCGGTCTCGTGTGGGCAGACACTATCCGGTGAATATTGCAAGTACATTTAGGTGTGAAGTAACTGTATAGTTAGTTTAATAGGTTTATTTTTCCGCTACTTTTTCCTCCCCACCCCCTTAACCTGTCTGCCTTTTTTCCCCCTACTCCCCCCCCCCTACCCGACTTGTAAAGCGACCTTGGGTTTCCTGAAAGGCGCTATACAAATATTATATATTATTATTATTAAGTACATTTAGGTGTGAAGTAACTGAGTTCATTAGGAGTGACTGAGTTCATTAGGAGTATAACTAGCAAACTAAACATCATGTACATGTACTGCACAAATAATCAGAAATAAAAACTCATTACTCGCATAAAATGACATCAAAACACATTTTAATGGCCAAATTAACCTTAAAATAGGCATTTTCCACCGAGGATAACACGAAGGTCGGCCATCGTTGTTGATCACGTGGTCTATGAAGATCTATGGGACGCCCTGCCCGTAGAAGCCTGACGGGCAAGGGGTACCCTGTACGTAATATAGCGACGGGGAGGGGCCCTGACCGTCCGTCAATATATGACGGGATGGGAGTGAGAACGTGTTGGTTGTGTGTGTGTGTGTGTGTGTGTGTGTGTGTGTGTGTGTGTGTGCGTGCGGAGTGTTGCAGTAGAACATTCAACTGTAGCGCTGGTGCATTAATGGGAAACCCTTAATGTTTGAGCACCCTCTATGAAACGTCAAGCTACCCCACAGCACCCCCTAGAGAAAATCTCTGGCGCCGCCACGGGTTGTATCTGCATAGTTTCTCTTGCGTATAGCCCTTTCGTTTACACGAGGCCGTAACAAAACGATAGAAACGGACCCCGCAAACATTAACTGGTCCCAAGGTGGATAGATCTGCAAAGCTGTCATCAAGGCAAAAGGGGGCTACTTTGAAGAATCTAAAATAAAAATAATATTCTGTATTGTTTAACACTTTTTTGTTTACTAGATAATTCCATATGTGTTCTTTTATAGTTTTGATGTCTTCAGTATTCATCTACAACAGTGTTTCTCAAACATTTTCATACCGAGGACCATTTAACCAATAAAAAAACACAAATATCCAAAGTCCCATCGTTTTTCAAGAACAGATTACAAATCGCCCAAAAATTGTACAACAAGTGGCCACATGTGTGATGGAGGTGTTGCGCGGGGCTATATCATGCAATCGAAAGTAAAACACAAGCTCGCCCCATTGCGGAGATATTCCCACGAGAGTGCGGAAAACTTAAATGTATTTATTTCTAATGTGAACTTTTACCAATATACTCACGGACCACTAGGGGGCACTCACGGACTACCAGGGGTCCGTGGACCACACTTTGAGAAGCACTGATCTACAAAGTAGAAACAAAATTAAATAAACAAAAACCATTGAATGAGAAGGTGTGTCCAGACTGTTGACGGTACTGTATATTAACTTCTAATATGCTGTGCCTTTTTATTCAGATGAAATGCTGCATGTTGCTGCAGAGAGATGGGAAAGACAGATGTTGTATTGTATAATCAGAGAGGGCAAAAGTACACACATCCTTTACTCAAGTAGAAGTACAGATACTCGTGTTTAAAAATACTCTGGTGAAAGTAGAAGTACTGACTAAACTTCTTTACTCAAGTAAGAGAATAATGATCACGCCACCAAACACACATTCAGACTAAAGGAACCAGCTGTTTGGAAAATGAGAGAAGTAGAAAGTACAGGTATTTGAGTTCAACATGTAAGAAGTAGAAAGTACAGGTATTTGAGTTCAACATGTAAGAAGTAGAAAGTACAGGTATTTGAGTTCAACATGTAAGAAGTAGAAAGTACAGGTATTTGAGTTCAACATGTGAGAAGTAGAAAGTACAGGTATTTGAGTTCAACATGTAAGAAGTAGAAAGTACAGGTATTTGAGTTCAACATGAGAGAAGTAGAAAGTACAGGTATTTGAGTTCAACATGTAAGAAGTAGAAAGTACAGGTATTTGAGTTCAACATGTAAGAAGTAGAAAGTACAGGTATTTGAGTTCAACATGAGAGAAGTAGAAAGTACAGGTATTTGAGTTCAACATGTAAGAAGTAGAAAGTACAGGTATTTGAGTTCAACATGAGAGAAGTAGAAAGTACAGGTATTTGAGTTCAACATGTAAGAAGTAGAAAGTACAGGTATTTGAGTTCAACATGAGAGAAGTAGAAAGTACAGGTATTTGAGTTCAACATGTAGGAAGTAGAAAGTACAGGTATTTGAGTTCAACATGTAAGAAGTAGAAAGTACAGGTATTTGAGTTCAACATGTAAGAAGTAGAAAGTACAGGTATTTGAGTTCAACATGAGAGAAGTAGAAAGTACAGGTATTTGAGTTCAACATGTAAGAAGTAGAAAGTACAGGTATTTGAGTTCAACATGAGAGAAGTAGAAAGTACAGGTATTTGAGTTCAACATGTAGGAAGTAGAAAGTACAGGTATTTGAGTTCAACATGTGAGAAGTAGAAAGTACAGGTATTTGAGTTCAACATGTGAGAAGTAGAAAGTACAGGTATTTGAGTTCAACATGTAAGAAGTAGAAAGTACAAGTATTTGAGTTCAACATGTAAGAAGTAGAAAGTACAGGTATTTGAGTTCAACATGAGAGAAGTAGAAAGTACAGGTATTTGAGTTCAACATGTAAGAAGTAGAAAGTACAGGTATTTGAGTTCAACATGTGAGAAGTAGAAAGTACAGGTATTTGAGTTCAACATGTAAGAAGTAGAAAGTACAAGTATTTGAGTTCAACATGTAAGAAGTAGAAAGTACAGGTATTTGAGTTCAACATGTGAGAAGTAGAAAGTACAGGTATTTGGGTTCAACATGTAAGAAGTAGAAAGTACAGGTATTTGAGTTCAACATGTAAGAAGTAGAAAGTACAAGTATTTGAGTTCAACATGTAAGAAGTAGAAAGTACAGGTATTTGAGTTCAACATGAGAGAAGTAGAAAGTACAGGTATTTGAGTTCAACATGTAAGAAGTAGAAAGTACAGGTATTTGAGTTCAACATGTAAGAAGTAGAAAGTACAGGTATTTGTGTTCAACATGAGAGAAGTAGAAAGTACAGGTATTTGTGTTCAACATGTGAGAAGTAGAAAGTACAGGTATTTGAGTTCAACATGTAAGAAGTAGAAAGTACAGGTATTTGAGTTCAACATGTGAGAAGTAGAAAGTACAGGTATTTGAGTTCAACATGTGAGAAGTAGAAAGTACAGGTATTTGAGTTCAACATGTAAGAAGTAGAAAGTACAAGTATTTGAGTTCAACATGTAAGAAGTAGAAAGTACAGGTATTTGAGTTCAACATGTGAGAAGTAGAAAGTACAGGTATTTGAGTTCAACATGTAAGAAGTAGAAAGTACAGGTATTTGTGTTCAACATGTGAGAAGTAGAAAGTACAGGTATTTGAGTTCAACATGTAAGAAGTAGAAAGTACAGGTATTTGAGTTCAACATGTGAGAAGTAGAAAGTACAGGTATTTGAGTTCAACATGTGAGAAGTAGAAAGTACAGGTATTTGAGTTCAACATGTAAGAAGTAGAAAGTACAAGTATTTGAGTTCAACATGTAAGAAGTAGAAAGTACAGGTATTTGAGTTCAACATGTGAGAAGTAGAAAGTACAGGTATTTGAGTTCAACATGTAAGAAGTAGAAAGTACAAGTATTTGAGTTCAACATGTAAGAAGTAGAAAGTACAGGTATTTGAGTTCAACATGTAAGAAGTAGAAAGTACAGGTATTTGTGTTCAACATGTGAGAAGTAGAAAGTACAGGTATTTGAGTTCAACATGTGAGAAGTAGAAAGTACAGGTATTTGAGTTCAACATGTAAGAAGTAGAAAGTACAAGTATTTGAGTTCAACATGTAAGAAGTAGAAAGTACAGGTATTTGAGTTCAACATGTAAGAAGTAGAAAGTACAAGTATTTGAGTTCAACATGTGAGAAGTAGAAAGTACGGGTATTTGAGTTCAACATGTGAGAAGTAGAAAGTACGGGTATTTGAGTTCAACATGTGAGAAGTAGAAAGTACAGGTATTTGTGTTCAACATGTAAGAAGTAGAAAGTACGGGTATTTGAGTTCAACATGTAAGAAGTAGAAAGTACAGGTATTTGAGTTCAACATGTGAGAAGTAGAAAGTACAGGTATTTGGGTTCAACATGTAAGAAGTAGAAAGTACAGGTATTTGAGTTCAACATGTAAGAAGTAGAAAGTACAGGTATTTGAGTTCAACATGAGAGAAGTAGAAAGTACAAGTATTTGAGTTCAACATGTAAGAAGTAGAAAGTACAGGTATTTGAGTTCAACATGTAAGAAGTAGAAAGTACAGGTATTTGGGTTCAACATGTAAGAAGTAGAAAGTACAGGTATTTGAGTTCAACATGTAAGAAGTAGAAAGTACAGGTATTTGAGTTCAACATGAGAGAAGTAGAAAGTACAGGTATTTGAGTTCAACATGTGAGAAGTAGAAAGTACAGGTATTTGAGTTCAACATGTAAGAAGTAGAAAGTACAGGTATTTGTGTTCAACATGTAAGAAGTAGAAAGTACAGGTATTTGAGTTCAACATGTAAGAAGTAGAAAGTACAGGTATTTGGGTTCAACATGTAAGAAGTAGAAAGTACGGGTATTTGAGTTCAACATGTAAGAAGTAGAAAGTACAGGTATTTGAGTTCAACATGTGAGAAGTAGAAAGTACAGGTATTTGGGTTCAACATGTAAGAAGTAGAAAGTACAGGTATTTGAGTTCAACATGTAAGAAGTAGAAGGTACAGGTATTTGAGTTCAACATGTAAGAAGTAGAAAGTACAGGTATTAGAGTTCAACATGTAAGAAGTAGAAAGTACAGGTATTTGGGTTCAACATGTAAGAAGTAGAAAGTACGGGTATTTGAGTTCAACATGTAAGAAGTAGAAAGTACAGGTATTTGAGTTCAACATGTGAGAAGTAGAAAGTACAGGTATTTGGGTTCAACATGTAAGAAGTAGAAAGTACAGGTATTTGAGTTCAACATGTAAGAAGTAGAAGGTACAGGTATTTGAGTTCAACATGAGAGAAGTAGAAAGTACAGGTATTTGAGTTCAACATGTAAGAAGTAAATACCAGGAAAACGTACTTAAGTACAGTAACAAAGTATTTGTACTCCACTACCTAATCATTGAGTTGTGTTCCCCCACCAGTTAGTTGACGGGGAGATGTTCCCCCCCACTGTGGCTGATGCCCCCGTTAAGATGAGCTACCCCCCCGGGACGCCCCCTGAGAAACAGATGGCGATCGGACAGGAAGTGTTCGGGCTGCTTCCTGGTTTGGGGATGTTCGCGACGCTTTGGCTGAGAGAGCACAACCGAGTGTGTGACGTCCTGAAGAGAGAGCACCCCACCTGGGGGGACGAGCAGCTGTTCCAGACCGCCCGCCTCATCATCATCGGTGAGAGGGGACACCTTTGAAGATCACCTATTATGCAAAATGCACTTCTCCATGTCTCTTCTACATCAACATGTGTCCCCTCTTCTCCATGTCTCTTCTACATCAACATGTGTCCCCTCTTCTCCATGTCTCTTCTACATCAACATGTGTCCCCTCTTCTTCATGTCTCTTCTACATCAACATGTGTCCCCTCTTCTTCATGTCTCTTCTACATCAACATGTGTCCCCTCTTCTTCATGTCTCTTCTACATCAACATGTGTCCCCTCTTCTTCATGTCTCTTCTACGTCAACATGTGTCCCCTCCTCTTCATGTCTCTTCTACATCAACATGTGTCCCCTCTTCTCCATGTCTCTTCTACATCAACATGTGTCCCCTCTTCTTCATGTCTCTTCTACATCAACACGTGTCCCCTCTTCTCCATGTCTCTTCTACATCAACATGTGTCCCCTCCTCTTCATGTCTCTTCTACATCAACATGTGTCCCCTCTTCTTCATGTCTCTTCTACATCAACATGTGTCCCCTCTGTGGAAAGAGACTCTGAAAGTTTCAGGAACAAAGATTCTCTCTCTTTTTGATCCATTTCTATAAAAACCTGTCTGAAAACGAGCTGATCAGATTTTGGCCACTTCAAAGTCAACTTTATTGTCAATCTTTCAGTTTGTGTACAGACAGAGAGATCGAGGTACTGTTTCCCACAATCCAGAATACAAAATATACACCACCTTCACCAGCTCTGAGAACACTTTCATGATCAATCATTATAAAACATATATATATATTATTCTGAAATGGACCAATCTGCACAATGACTACTTTTACTGGATAGATAGATGGATGGATAGATGGATGGATGGATAGATAGATAGATGGATGGATGGATAGATGGATAGATAGATGGATAGATGGATGGATGGATGGATGGATAGATAGATGGATAGATAGATGGATAGATAGATGGATAGATAGATGGATGGATGGATAGATAGATGGATAGATAGAGGATAGA
>NW_027263209.1:0-70894 GCF_902827115.2 Pseudochaenichthys georgianus
TTTCTCCTGCTGATGTTCAGGTGTATATCAGTATGTAGTGTCTCTACTTTAAAGAGTCCTCTCCTGCTGATGTTCAGGTGTATATCAGTATGTAGTGTCTCTTCTTTAAAGAGTGCTCTCCTGCTGATGTTCAGGTGTATATCAGTATGTAGTGTCTCTACTTTAAAGAGTCCTTTCCTGCTGGTGTTAAGGTCTACTTTAAAGAGTCCTCTCCTGCTGATGTTCAGGTGTATATCAGTATGAAGTGTCTCTACTTTAAAGAGTCCTCTCCTGCTGATGTTCAGGTGTATATCAGTATGTAGTGTGTATACTTTAAAGAGTCCTCTCTTGCTGATGTTCAGGTGTGTATCAGTATGTGGTTTCTCTACTTTAAAGAGTCCTCTCCTGCTGGTGTTAGGGTCTACTTTAAAGAGTCCTCTCCTGCTGATGTTCAGGGGTATATCAGTATGTAGTGTCTCTACTTTAAAGGGTCCTCTCTTGCTGATGTTCAGGTGTATATCAGTATGTAGTGTCTCTACTTTAAAGAGTCCTCTCCTGCTGATGTTCAGGTGTATATCAGTATGTAGTGTCTCTACTTTAAAGAGTCCTCTCCTGCTGGTGTTCAGGTGTATATCAGTATGTAGTGTCTCTACTTTAAAGAGTCCTCTCCTGCTGATGTTCAGATGTATATCAGTATGTAGTGTCTCTACTTTAAAGAGTCCTTTCCTGCTGGTGTTAAGGTCTACTTTAAAGAGACCTCTCCTGCTGATGTTCAGGTGTATATCAGTATGAAGTGTCTCTACTTTAAAGAGTCCTTTCCTGCTGGTGTTAAGGTCTACTTTAAAGAGTCCTCTCCTGCTGATGTTCAGATGTATATCAGTATGTAGTGTCTCTACTTTAAAGAGTCCTCTCCTGCTGATGTTCAGGTGTATATCAGTATGTAGTGTCTCTACTTTAAAGAGTCCTCTCCTGCTGATGTTGAGGTGTATATCAGTATGTAGTGTCTCTACTTTAAAGAGTCCTCTCTTGCTGATGTTCAGGTGTATATCAGTACGTAGTGTCTCTACTTTAAAGAGTCCTCTCCTGCTGATGTTGAGGTGTGTATCAGTATGTGGTTTCTCTACTTTAAAGAGTCCTCTCCTGCTGATGTTCAGGTGTATATCAGTATGTAGTGTCTCTACTTTAAAGAGTCCTCTCCTGCTGGTGTTAGGGTCTACTTTAAAGAGTCCTCTCCTGCTGATATTCAGGTGCATATCAGTATGTAGTGTCTCTACTTTAAAGAGTTCTCTCCTGCTGATGTTCAGGTGTGTATCAGTATGTGGTTTGTCTACTTTAAAGAGTCCTCTCCTGCTGATGTTCAGGTGTATATCAGTATGTAGTGTCTCTACTTTAAAGAGTCCTCTCCTGCTGGTGTTAGGGTCTACTTTAAAGAGTCCTCTCCTGCTGATATTCAGGTGCATATCAGTATGTAGTGTCTCTACTTTAAAGAGTCCTCTCCTGCTGATATTCAGGTGCATATCAGTATGTAGTGTCTCTACTTTAAAGAGTCCTCTCCTGCTGGTGTTAGGGTCTACTTTAAAGAGTCCTCTCCTGCTGATATTCAGGTGTATATCAGTATGTAGTGTCTCTACTTTAAAGAGTCCTCTCCTGCTGATGTTCAGGTGTATATCAGTATGTAGTGTCTCTACTTTAAAGAGTCCTCTCCTGCTGATGTTCAGGTGTATATCAGTATGTAGTGTCTCTACTTTAAAGAGTCCTCTCCGTAGTGATGTCACCATGTTCCGGATGTAAACAATACATTTTATGTCTCTGCTTCCTCTGCAGGTGTGTTACCGGGGGCAATAGCTGACTGAGGATGTGTTTTTGAGAGTGGGCGGGGCTACCTGGCCCTGAGTGACGGAGGAGGCGGAGTCTCAGCTCACAGACACAAAGGGGCGTGGCCTCCCCCCCCCCTCCCCCTTCTCCCTCCCCCCCCCCCTCCCACCACCATGCTGTGGTCTTTCTGCTGGGGGAGGGCCTGACGACGCAGGACTCTGGAAGGAAACCCTGCTCCGCCAGGGGACTCACACCTGGTGAGACACACACACACATACACACACACCTGCAGACACACACACCTGGTGAGACACACGACACACACAAACACACACACTCACACACATACGCACACACACCTGCAGCGACACATACACACACCTGCATCACACACACATGCAGCGTCACACACACACACACACCCACACACACTCCTGCAGACACACAAACACACACACACACACTCACACACACACACACACACACACACACACACACACACACACACACACACACACACACACACACCTGCAGCATCACATACACACACCTGCATCACACACACATGCAGCGTCTCACACACACACACACACACCTGCATCACACACACACAGACACACACATATATACTTGCGGCACACACACACCTGCAACATCAAGCGAACACACACACACACACACACACACACACACACACACAAACACACACAAACACACACACACACACACACAAACACAGAAACACACACACACACACACACACACACACACACACACACACACACACACACACACACACACACACACACACACACACACACACACACACACACACACACACACACACACACACACACACACACCTGCAGTGTGCATGATGATGCGTTCAGGCTCTATTCAGTGTAATTGTAACGATCTGTGTTTGAATCTGTATTTTAACTGAAGTGCGTTTGTGTGTCAGTCCCTGCTGGACCCCAACAGCCTCGCAGAGCTCAGGACCCCAGATGGCTTGATGCCTGGTGAGTGTTCAGCATGAGTCAGCATTATGAGTCCTCACCCCTGAGTCAGCATTATGAGTCCTGACCCCTGAGTCAGCATTATGAGTCCTGAACCCTGAGTCAGCATTATGAGTCCTGAACCCTGACCTGAGTCAGCATTATGAGTCCTGAACCCTGAGTCAGCATTATGAGTCCTGAACCCTGAGTCAGCATTATGAGTCCTGAACCCTGAGTCAGCATTATGAGTCCTGAACCCTGACATGAGTCAGCATTGAGTCCTGAAGCCTGAGTCAGCATTATGAGTCCTGAACCCTGAGTCAGCATTATGAGTCCTGACCCCTGAGTCAGCATTATGAGTCCTGAACCCTGAGTCAGCATTATGAGTCCTGAACCCTGAGTCAGCATTATGAGTCCTGAACCCTGAGTCAGCATTATGAGTCCTGAACCCTGAGTCATCATGATGAGTCCTGAACCCTGAGTCAGCATTATGAGTCCTGAACCCTGACCTGAGTCAGCATTATGAGTCCTGAACCCTGAGTCAGCATTATGAGTCCTGAACCCTGACCTGAGTCAGCATTATGAGTCCTGAACCCTGAGTCAGCATTATGAGTCCTGAACCCTGAGTCAGCATTATGAGTCCTGAACCCTGAGTCAGCATTATGAGTCCTGACCCCTGAGTCAGCATTATGAGTCCTGAACCCTGAGTCAGCATTATGAGTCCTGAACCCTGAGTCAGCATTATGAGTCCTGAACCCTGAGTCAGCATTATGAGTCCTGAACCCTGACCTGAGTCAGCATTATGAGTCCTGAACCCTGAGTCAGCATTATGAGTCCTGAACCCTGAGTCAGCATTATGAGTCCTGAACCCTGAGTCAGCATTATGAGTCCTGAACCCTGACATGAGTCAGCATTATGAGTCCTGAAGCCTGAGTCAGCATTATGAGTCCTGAACCCTGACCTGAGTCAGCATTATGAGTCCTGAACCCTGACATGAGTCAGCATTATGAGTCCTGAAGCCTGAGTCAGCATTATGAGTCCTGAACCCTGACATGAGTCAGCATTATGAGTCCTGACCCCTGACCTGAGTCAGCATTATGAGTCCTGAACCCTGACCTGAGTCAGCATTATGAGTCCTGAACCCTGACCTGAGTCAGCATTATGAGTCCTGACTCCTGACATGAGTCAGCATTATGAGTCCTGAACCCTGAGTCAGCATTATGAGTCCTGAACCCTGACCTGAGTCAGCATTATGAGTCCTGAACCCTGAGTCAGCATTATGAGTCTAAACCCTGACATGAGTCAGCATTATGAGTCCTAACCCCTGACCTGAGTCAGCATTATGAGTCCTGAACCCTGACCTGAGTCAGCATTATGAGTCCTGAACCCTGACCTGAGTCAGCATTATGAGTCTAAACCCTGACATGAGTCAGCATTATGAGTCCTGAACCCTGAGTCAGCATTATGAGTCCTGAACCCTGAGTCAGCATTATGAGTCCTGAACCCTGACCTGAGTCAGCATTATGAGTCCTGAACCCTGACCTGAGTCAGCATTATGAGTCCTGAACCCTTTGAGCATTCGGAACAGCGCTATAAAGTCACATGTATGATGATGATGATGATGATGATGAATTGTTGTCCTCCTTTAATCAGTGATCTGTCCTCTCTCATGTTGCAGAGAGCAGTTACTGGCAGCTCTGCCCTCCCTCCTCTAAATCCGGCCTGCAGGGGGGGTTACTGAGCTCTAGTTTCCCCCCCGGCCCCAATGCTCACCTGCAGGAGGGCGTCTCCCGCCTGGACCCCCCCCCTCTGGCTCCTCCCCCTCCTCCTCTGGCTCCTCCCCCTCCGCCCCCCCCTCCCCCTAAAAGGCACTGTCGCTCCCTCTCAGTACCTGAGGATTTATCTCGCTGTCGATACACCTGGAGACCGAGCGCCTCGAGAGTCTGGACCCCCGTCAGCAGGACCCCCTGCCATGGGGGCGGGCCTTATTCGTCAGGGGGAGGGGCCTCTTCATCAATGGGAGGAGCCTGTCGCGCACCAAGCTCCTCCCTGAATTCGTCCCTTCACTCCTCGTCTTCGCCCACCTTCTTCAGTCTGGCGTTATCTCCGGACAGCCCGTTGCCATGGAGCTTCCCGTGGGACCCCAGTGAAGCGGCGTCAGGGGGCGGAGCCTGTTGCTGCTTCTTCCCGTCATCCTGTAGCTCCTCCCCCTCCCCTTTGATCCCGCCCCCTCCCCCTCAGAGGCGTTTCTCCCTCTCCCCGGTGCTGATCAGAGACTCTTTAGGGGGGGCGTCGTCGTCCACTTCGTCCTTTTTGCCGCCACACCCCCCTCCGATTAGGCCACGCCCCCCCAGTGTGACAGCCGGAGGGGGCGGGGCTCTAATGGGCGCCTCCCCCTCCTCGGCATGCAGCACCCCGTCCTCCCTGAGGCGCTCCCTGCCCCCCCCCTTGCCTCGCTGCCACTCACAGCCCTGCGACCTCCTGCTGCTCAAACCCGGGCTAAAGAGGCGCCGCGACCCAGAGCGCCCCCCCGCACGCCCCCTGCTGGACTTCACCAAGATGACACAGGTACTATTTATTTATTCATTTATTTAACAGGGACAGTGCACATTAATGAACATTTCTGTAAACGTGCCAGAGTTAGCCAAGAGGCTATTTTTCATCTGTAGTCCCTGGACAGATTTTAAAAGTCAACCTAAAACACATTTCATTTTAAACAAGTAAATACAATACATTTAAAACAAGCAACAGTCATTACTGGGATACTTAAATAAAACAATTTAAAATACAGAACATTAAAACAAAACAAATACAACAAAAAAGCGTCCTACGACTCGGGTTATCAACTCGGTAACTCAAGCCAGGGTTTCTCCGTCCGGCTGAGAGCGTGTTCACATGAAAGGGGCGGGGCTAGCAACATGTGACCAATCACAGACATGGAGAAGCTACTGACAGCGCAGCGTCATACTTCCTGAATGAAAAGTGAACTCTAATATCAGACACATGAAGAAGTTAAACTTTAAACATGACTCAGACCCTTGATCAGGATCAAAGCCTCAGAGCTGCAGCTGCAAGGTGAACACAGCTGGAGCAGAGCGAGTGTTGGAATGCGTCCATCAGCAGGTTCATGATGTCACGGCCGTCTAACACACCGTCTGACTCTCACCACCTCTGACCCAGAGTTTCCTCAACTCAACGTGTTGCTGACATAATGCTTCATCCAGTCTGTGGCGCTGAGAGTGCTGCACGGCCAGACACGCTCAGGGACTCGGATCAGGAGACATGTGATACATCAGGAAGTGATGTGCCGCGGACTGGACTTAGTGTACTCTGATCCGGGTACTGATGCTGACTGGACTTAGTGTACTCTGATCCGGGTACTGATGCTGACTGGACTTAGTGTACTCTGATCCGGGTACTGATGCTGGACTGGACTCAGTGTACTCTGATCCGGGTTCTGATGCTGACTGGACTCAGTGTGCTCTGATCCGGGTACTGATGTGGACTGGACTCAGTGTACTCTGATCCGGGTACTGATGTGGACTGGACTTAGTGTACTCTGATCCGGGTTCTGATGCTGACTGGACTCAGTGTGCTCTGATCCGGGTTCTGATGCTGACTGGACTCAGTGTGCTCTGATCCGGGTACTGATGTGGACTGGACTTAGTGTACTCTGATCCGGGTACTGATGTGGACTGGACTCAGTGTACTCTGATCCGGGTACTGATGCTGACTGGACTCAGTGTACTCTGATCCGGGTACTGATGCTGACTGGACTCAGTGTACTCTGATCCGGGTACTGATGCTGACTGGACTTAGTGTACTCTGATCCGGGTACTGATGCTGACTGGACTTAGTGTACTCTGATCCGGGTACTGATGCTGACTGGACTCAGTGTACTCTGATCCGGGTACTGATGCTGACTGGACTTAGTGTACTCTGATCCGGGTTCTGATGCTGACTGGACTTAGTGTACTCTGATCCGGGTACTGATGCTGACTGGACTTAGTGTACTCTGATCCGGGTACTGATGCTGACTGGACTTAGTGTACTCTGATCCGGGTACTGATGCTGACTGGACTTAGTGTACTCTGATCCGGGTACTGATGCTGACTGGACTTAGTGTACTCTGATCCGGGTACTGATGCTGACTGGACTTAGTGTACTCTGATCCGGGTACTGATGCTGACTGGACTTAGTGTACTCTGATCCGGGTACTGATGCTGACTGGACTCAGTGTACTCTGATCCGGGTACTGATGCTGACTGGACTTAGTGTACTCTGATCCGGGTACTGATGCTGACTGGACTTAGTGTACTCTGATCCGGGTACTGATGCTGACTGGACTTAGTGTACTCTGATCCGGGTACTGATGCTGACTGGACTTAGTGTACTCTGATCCGGGTATTGATGCTGACTGGACTTAGTGTACTCTGATCCGGGTACTGATGCTGACTGGACTTAGTGTACTCTGATCCGGGTACTGATGCTGACTGGACTTAGTGTACTCTGATCCGGGTACTGATGCTGACTGGACTCAGTGTACTCTGATCCGGGTACTGATGCTGACTGGACTCAGTGTACTCTGATCCGGGTACTGATGCTGACTGGACTTAGTGTACTCTGATCCGGGTACTGATGCTGACTGGACTTAGTGTACTCTGATCCGGGTACTGATGCTGACTGGACTTAGTGTACTCTGATCCGGGTACTGATGCTGACTGGACTTAGTGTACTCTGATCCGGGTACTGATGCTGACTGGACTTAGTGTACTCTGATCCGGGTACTGATGCTGACTGGACTTAGTGTACTCTGATCCGGGTACTGATGCTGACTGGACTTAGTGTACTCTGATCCGGGTACTGATGCTGACTGGACTTAGTGTACTCTGATCCGGGTACTGATGCTGACTGGACTTAGTGTACTCTGATCCGGGTACTGATGCTGACTGGACTTAGTGTACTCTGATCCGGGTACTGATGCTGACTGGACTTAGTGTACTCTGATCCGGGTTCTGATGCTGACTGGACTTAGTGTACTCTGATCCGGGTACTGATGCTGACTGGACTTAGTGTACTCTGATCCGGGTCCTGATGCTGACTGGACTTAGTGTACTCTGATCCGGGTACTGATGCTGACTGGACTTAGTGTACTCTGATCCGGGTCCTGATGCTGACTGGACTTAGTGTACTCTGATCCGGGTACTGATGCTGACTGGACTTAGTGTACTCTGATCCGGGTTCTGATGCTGACTGGACTTAGTGTACTCTGATCCGGGTCCTGATGCTGACTGGACTTAGTGTACTCTGATCCGGGTCCTGATGCTGACTGGACTTAGTGTACTCTGATCCGGGTACTGATGCTGACTGGACTTAGTGTACTCTGATCCGGGTACTGATGCTGACTGGACTTAGTGTACTCTGATCCGGGTTCTGATGCTGACTGGACTTAGTGTACTCTGATCCGGGTTCTGATGCTGACTGGACTTAGTGTACTCTGATCCGGGTTCTGATGCTGACTGGACTTAGTGTACTCTGATCCGGGTACTGATGCTGACTGGACTTAGTGTACTCTGATCCGGGTCCTGATGCTGACTGGACTTAGTGTACTCTGATCCGGGTACTGATGCTGACTGGACTTAGTGTACTCTGATCCGGGTACTGATGCTGACTGGACTTAGTGTACTCTGATCCGGGTTCTGATGCTGACTGGACTTAGTGTACTCTGATCCGGGTTACTGATGCTGACTGGACTTAGTGTACTCTGATCCGGGTTCTGATGCTGACTGGACTTAGTGTACTCTGATCCGGGTACTGATGCTGACTGGACTTAGTGTACTCTGATCCGGGTACTGATGCTGACTGGACTTAGTGTACTCTGATCCGGGTTCTGATGCTGACTGGACTTAGTGTACTCTGATCCGGGTACTGATGCTGACTGGACTTAGTGTACTCTGATCCGGGTACTGATGCTGACTGGACTTAGTGTACTCTGATCCGGGTACTGATGCTGACTGGACTTAGTGTACTCTGATCCGGGTTACTGATGCTGACTGGACTTAGTGTACTCTGATCCGGGTTCTGATGCTGACTGGACTTAGTGTACTCTGATCCGGGTTCTGATGCTGACTGGACTTAGTGTACTCTGATCCGGGTACTGATGCTGACTGGACTTAGTGTACTCTGATCCGGGTACTGATGCTGACTGGACTTAGTGTACTCTGATCCGGGTACTGATGCTGACTGGACTTAGTGTACTCTGATCCGGGTTCTGATGCTGACTGGACTTAGTGTACTCTGATCCGGGTACTGATGCTGACTGGACTTAGTGTACTCTGATCCGGGTTCTGATGCTGACTGGACTTAGTGTACTCTGATCCGGGTTCTGATGCTGACTGGACTTAGTGTACTCTGATCCGGGTACTGATGCTGACTGGACTTAGTGTACTCTGATCCGGGTACTGATGCTGACTGGACTTAGTGTACTCTGATCCGGGTACTGATGCTGACTGGACTTAGTGTACTCTGATCCGGGTACTGATGCTGACTGGACTTAGTGTACTCTGATCCGGGTTCTGATGCTGACTGGACTTAGTGTACTCTGATCCGGGTTCTGATGCTGACTGGACTTAGTGTACTCTGATCCGGGTTACTGATGCTGACTGGACTTAGTGTACTCTGATCCGGGTACTGATGCTGACTGGACTTAGTGTACTCTGATCCGGGTACTGATGCTGACTGGACTTAGTGTACTCTGATCCGGGTACTGATGCTGACTGGACTTAGTGTACTCTGATCCGGGTTCTGATGCTGACTGGACTTAGTGTACTCTGATCCGGGTACTGATGCTGACTGGACTTAGTGTACTCTGATCCGGGTTCTGATGCTGACTGGACTTAGTGTACTCTGATCCGGGTACTGATGCTGACTGGACTTAGTGTACTCTGATCCGGGTACTGATGCTGACTGGACTTAGTGTACTCTGATCCGGGTACTGATGCTGACTGGACTTAGTGTACTCTGATCCGGGTTCTGATGCTGACTGGACTTAGTGTACTCTGATCCGGGTACTGATGCTGACTGGACTCAGTGTACTCTGATCCGGGTTCTGATGCTGACTGGACTCAGTGTACTCTGATCCGGGTACTGATGCTGACTGGACTTAGTGTACTCTGATCCGGGTTCTGATGCTGACTGGACTTAGTGTACTCTGATCCGGGTTCTGATGCTGACTGGACTTAGTGTACTCTGATCCGGGTCCTGATGCTGACTGGACTCAGTGTACTCTGATCCGGGTACTGATGCTGACTGGACTCAGTGTACTCTGATCCGGGTACTGATGCTGACTGGACTTAGTGTACTCTGATCCGGGTTCTGATGCTGACTGGACTTAGTGTACTCTGATCCGGGTACTGATGCTGACTGGACTCAGTGTACTCTGATCCGGGTACTGATGCTGACTGGACTCAGTGTACTCTGATCCGGGTACTGATGCTGACTGGACTTAGTGTACTCTGATCCGGGTACTGATGCTGACTGGACTCAGTGTACTCTGATCCGGGTACTGATGCTGACTGGACTCAGTGTACTCTGATCCGGGTACTGATGCTGACTGGACTCAGTGTACTCTGATCCGGGTACTGATGCTGACTGGACTTAGTGTACTCTGATCCGGGTACTGATGCTGACTGGACTCAGTGTACTCTGATCCGGGTTCTGATGCTGACTGGACTTAGTGTACTCTGATCCGGGTTACTGATGCTGACTGGACTTAGTGTACTCTGATCCGGGTACTGATGCTGACTGGACTTAGTGTACTCTGATCCGGGTACTGATGCTGACTGGACTTAGTGTACTCTGATCCGGGTACTGATGCTGACTGGACTTAGTGTACTCTGATCCGGGTACTGATGCTGACTGGACTTAGTGTACTCTGATCCGGGTACTGATGCTGACTGGACTTAGTGTACTCTGATCCGGGTGCTGATGCTGACTGGACTTAGTGTACTCTGATCCGGGTACTGATGCTGACTGGACTTAGTGTACTCTGATCCGGGTACTGATGCTGACTGGACTTAGTGTACTCTGATCCGGGTACTGATGCTGACTGGACTTAGTGTACTCTGATCCGGGTACTGATGCTGACTGGACTTAGTGTACTCTGATCCGGGTACTGATGCTGACTGGACTCAGTGTACTCTGATCCGGGTACTGATGCTGACTGGACTTAGTGTACTCTGATCCGGGTTCTGATGCTGACTGGACTTAGTGTACTCTGATCCGGGTCCTGATGCTGACTGGACTCAGTGTACTCTGATCCGGGTACTGATGCTGACTGGACTCAGTGTACTCTGATCCGGGTACTGATGCTGACTGGACTTAGTGTACTCTGATCCGGGTTACTGATGCTGACTGGACTTAGTGTACTCTGATCCGGGTACTGATGCTGACTGGACTCAGTGTACTCTGATCCGGGTACTGATGCTGACTGGACTCAGTGTACTCTGATCCGGGTACTGATGCTGACTGGACTTAGTGTACTCTGATCCGGGTACTGATGCTGACTGGACTCAGTGTACTCTGATCCGGGTACTGATGCTGACTGGACTTAGTGTACTCTGATCCGGGTACTGATGCTGACTGGACTCAGTGTACTCTGATCCGGGTACTGATGCTGACTGGACTTAGTGTACTCTGATCCGGGTACTGATGCTGACTGGACTTAGTGTACTCTGATCCGGGTTCTGATGCTGACTGGACTCAGTGTACTCTGATCCGGGTACTGATGCTGACTGGACTTAGTGTACTCTGATCCGGGTACTGATGCTGACTGGACTCAGTGTACTCTGATCCGGGTACTGATGCTGACTGGACTTAGTGTACTCTGATCCGGGTACTGATGCTGACTGGACTCAGTGTACTCTGATCCGGGTACTGATGCTGACTGGACTTAGTGTACTCTGATCCGGGTACTGATGCTGACTGGACTCAGTGTACTCTGATCCGGGTACTGATGCTGACTGGACTCAGTGTACTCTGATCCGGGTACTGATGCTGACTGGACTTAGTGTACTCTGATCCGGGTACTGATGCTGACTGGACTTAGTGTACTCTGATCCGGGTTCTGATGCTGACTGGACTCAGTGTACTCTGATCCGGGTTCTGATGCTGACTGGACTCAGTGTACTCTGATCCGGGTTCTGATGCTGAGGCAGATATCTAAGAGCTTTCTTAACGCTGATGTTCTAACAGTCAGACTGCTCTGGAGATGGAGGTGATGTTCACGTTCACACAGACGCTGATTTCTGCCGTCTTTCCTTTCTCCTGTGATATGACTTGATCGCTTTGAACTCCGCACACTGAGCTCTGATTGGTCAGCAGGCGGTGCTTTCACTGAGTTGAGCTCTTAGCCTGGAACCTATCCTGCTCCGGAGCAGGCTCGCCGCTCAGCATCAGTTACTATGGAGATCTAGCCCGCTAAAAAGAGAACCAGCTTCGTAGGACCGGAGACCAGAGTCACTCTGAAGTTAGCCGCTAAGAGAACATCCGGCTTCGTAGGACAGGCCTCAGCAGTTCAGGGTGTGGTTGTAGTTGTTTACTAGCTGTATCTTTATTTATCTCATTTGTTGTTGTTGTTGTTGTTATTGTTTGTTGTGGTTGTCTCACAAGTTGTCTCTGATGGACCCCCTGCTCCTCCTTTTTTTGTTGGGAATAAAACATACAAGAGTAATGGTTACTAGGTTTTTGTGGCTAGTTTGTTGTTGTTGTTGTTGTTGTTGTTGTTGTTGTTGTTGTTTGTTGATGTGTCTCTGCTCCCCCTCAGACTCGCAGTATGGACCCTCAGGCTCTGGACCGATGTGGCGGCCGGCTGCTCTGCGGCGTGGACCTCTCCGCCGGCATGGAGTCGTTCCTCGGAGACTTCAGACGCTCCTGCTCTCCGGCCGAGTGTCTGGGACGCAACAGCATCGGGCCGCTGAGCGAAAGCGACGAAGAGGAGTGCCGTGAAGACGAGGAGGAAGAGGAGGAAGACGATGGTGATGAAGAGGAGGAGGCGGCGGCGGCGCAGCAGCAGCAGAACGTCTTCGAGAGAGACTGTACAGAACTGGACCTGAACTTGATAGAGGAAAACTGAGGCGTTTGTAAATGAAGGCTGTCTCTCTCTCTGTTTTTTTATTTGTTTTTTTGTTTAAGCCCCTCCCCCACCCCCTCCCCTTCTTCATCGTCTCCTTGCCACCAATCAGCAAGGCTCTCAGGAACAACGCCTCCTCTCATTGGATGAGCCGGGGGGAAACAGGACGACAGTGATGATGTGAAGCTGCCGCGAGAAGAGAGGTTTCAACAGTAACTCCGGGAGGACCTGCAGACACCTGGAGTGTTAGCGTGTAGCGTTAGCGTGCATTGTTAGCATGCATTGTTAGCGTGTGGCGTTAGCCTGCAGCGTTAGCGTGCATTGTTAGCGTGTAGCGTTAGAGTGCATTGTTAGCATGCATTGTTAGCGTGTGGCGTTAGCCTGCAGCGTTAGCGTGCATTGTTAGCGTGTAGCGTTAGCGTGTAGCGTTAGTCCACAGCGTTAACCTGCAGCGTTAGCGTGCATGTTTAGCGTGTAGCGTTAGCGTGCATTGTTAGCATTTAGCGTGTAGCGTTAGCATGCAGGTAGCCTGGTCTGGGCGTCCCGGTGTCTTCCAACATGCAGCTGCTGAGTCTCAGTAACACACTTCAGTCTGAGGAGGCGCCACCTGCCATCAAACACACACACACAAACAAACACACACACACACACACACACACACACACACACACACTGGGCGTGGTGTCGGCCCTCAGACTGCAGGCAGCCACTGATGCTGTCGTTCACCTGAGTGTTCACACATTCCTGTTCATCCACTCACTGTGTGTGTGTGTGTGTGTGTGTGTGTGTGTGTGTGTGTGTGTGTGTGTGTGTGTGTGTGTGTGTGTGTGTGTGTGTGTGTGTGTGTGAGTGTGTGTGTGTGTGTGCGTGTGGTGGTCATGTGACTTGTGTCCAGATTAAATCCAGATATTTATTTTTATATTTATTAATTTCTCGTTATGATATCTTTGGTGATTATTAATTGATTTATTTCAGATCACGGCGTCATATTTATTTTCACTGCTAGTACTTGAAGTGATAACTTACATCACAACATTTTTTATATCTTATTTATATAATTTTTAATATATTTGACAGGCCGATCATTCAGTTTGAATTTGCAGAAGACTTCAGATCTTTTATAGTTTGTGTCCCCTGGGTTTAATCTGGACTCTGCTGTGATTTGACTCCAGATGTGATTTCTGATTTGTTTTTCCCCTGAAAAAGAACAAAATGCACGTCAAAGGTCTCCGAGCTGCACTGAAGTTATTTACATGTTTTTCTACTGAGAATCACATTCCTGCTGATACCCCCCCGACCTGCAGAGAGATGATCGTAACAGCCGGTTCATTTACCTTTTCAACAGGTGTGTTAGTGGGGGATCTACTCCAGTCCAATCAGTCACCTGTACACGATGTATTGATTCATGGTTTTAGGCCTTTTTCGAGCAGATTTGTGAAATCATTTGTGATTTTCTTCAAATGAAGCCCTTATTTGGTTGGTTGGGCTTCTGGTAAAACAATATCATTAAAGAAGATGTAACGGCCGTTTCATAGACATACAAGTTTTGGATTATTAAAAATGACCTGCTGATTAATTCATAATAAAAACATCTCCTAAATGAAAAATAATTCCCGCGTGTTCCTAAATCTGGAAAGTGTTTTTTCCAGCTGACACTAAACACAACGTGATGCATTCAAGGACACTCTCAACATCGGAGAGTCGATGGTCAGCTGCTGGAAAATAAAAAGGTTAGGAGACTGAAACCCCAGAAGAAAAAGTAAAAAGAAACATAATTTGAACAACAAATGGATCATGTTTGAAAGTCTCAGATGTCCAATTGTCCCTGAATGCACCTAAAGGGTAAATTAATTTCGGCTGTGACGGATCGTCGTCATTTATTTATAATCGTGGCGACTTTACTGTTACATTTACAGATGTTTAGTTTGAACGGCAGCGACGTCACTTTGTAAGATTGTTTTCTGTTTCTTCTTCTTCTCCATCTAATGTCAGCGTCACATCGGTGAGTGGGGGGGAAATGTACAAAAAAAAGGAAGTATTTTTGAACTGAAAAACATCCTCACTGTTAAAGGGAGCAGTTCAACATTTAGAGAAACTCTTTTTAAGGTGAGGTCAACGTTTACTAAGAACTAACCTGTTAGTGTCACATGCTACCTGTTGGCGTCCCGTGCTACCTGTTAGCATCACATGCTACCTGTTGGCGTCCCGTGCTACCTGTTAGCATCACGTGCTACCTGTTGGCGTCCCGTGCTACCTGTTAGCATCACGTGCTACCTGTTAGCATCACGTGCTACCTGTTAGCATCACGTGCTGAAAATAAGAAATGATAACTTGAGGCTCAGTTCACACAAATCTACAAAACATTTAGGAATGAAAAATAAAAACTGCAATGTTTTCCAGGAATGTCCCCGTAACACACATATACAAACACAGCATCCCCGTAACACACATACAAACACAGCTTCCCCATAACACACATATACAAACACAGCTTCCCCATAACACACATATACAAACACAATGTCCCTGTAACACACATACAAACACAGCATCCCCGTAACACATATACAAACACAGCATCCCCGTAACACACATACAAACACAGCTTCCCCATAACACACATATACAAACACAATGTCCCTGTAACACACATACAAACACAGCATCCCCGTAACAAACATACAAACACAATGTCCCTGTAACACACATATATAAACACAATGTCCCCGTAACACATATACAAACACAATGTCCCTGTAACAAACATACAAACACAATGTCCCTGTAACAAACATACAAACACAATGTCCCTGTAACAAACATACAAACACAATGTCCCTGTAACACACATATACAAACACAATGTCCCCGTAACACATATACAAACACAATGTCCCCGTAACACATATATAAACACAATGTCCCTGTAACACACATATACAAACACAATGTCCCCGTAACACATATATAAACACAATGTCCCCGTAACAAACATACAAACACAATGTCCCTGTAACACACATATACAAACACAATGTCCCCGTAACACATATATAAACACAATGTCCCCGTAACAAACATACAAACACAATGTCCCTGTAACACACATATACAAACACAATGTCCCCGTAACACATATATAAACACAATGTCCCTGTAACAAACATACAAACACAATGTCCCTGTAACACACATATACAAACACAATGTCCCCGTAACACATATATAAACACAATGTCCCTGTAACACACATATACAAACACAATGTCCCTGTAACAAACATACAAACACAATGTCCCCGTAACAAACATACAAACACAATGTCCCTGTAACACACATATATAAACACAATGTCCCCGTAACAAACATACAAACACAATGTCCCTGTAACAAACATACAAACACAATGTCCCTGTAACACACATATATAAACACAATGTCCCCGTAACAAACATACAAACACAATGTCCCTGTAACACACATATATAAACACAATGTCCCCGTAACAAACATACAAACACAATGTCCCTGTAACACACATATACAAACACAATGTCCCCGTAACACACATACAAACACAATGTCCCTGTAACACACACATACAAACATAATGTCCCTGTAACAAACATACAAACATAATGTCCCCATAACACACACATACAAACACATCATCCAAGTAACACACATATAAACACAATGTCCCCGTAACACACATACAAACACAATGTCCCCATAACACACATATACAAACACATCATCGAAGTAACACACATATAAACACAATGTCCCCGTAACACATATATACAAACACAATGTCCCCGTAACAAACATACAAACACAATGTCCCCGTAACACATATATACAAACACAATGTCCCCGTAACACACTTACAAACACAATGTCCACGTAACAAACATATACAAACACAATGTCCCCGTAACAAACATATACAAACACAATGTCCCCGTAACACACATATACAAACACAATGTCCCCGTAACAAACATATACAAACACAATGTCCCCGTAACACACATATACAAACACAGCATCCCCATAGCATTAATGTTTTTTTCAGCCACCTTTAGATAAAACTACGTGCACTTACGTATTATTCATATCTTGAACGCAGTTTAAAATACAATCAACACTAAAAAACAGGTTACATTAAGAACGAATTACCCTTTCAAGTTAGCTAACTTGTGAATCGCCCATGTTAATCGCTAATGCTAATTGCTAGCATACACATTGCATGTAAAATCAAATTCACAAATGTTTATTATAGTTAATACTGTATTTCTCACAATAACAGACTATTCACAGCACTTAAGCCTAAACAGAATTCTTTATAGCCGGCATGCTAGCAAATAACGCTAGCTTTCAGCATATGCACTTCTCAAGCTAATTGAAAGGCTAATGGCTATCGTTAGCAGTAATTTAAATCCACAGCTAAACCTCAGTAACAGACCGAGCCGGACGTTCATGTGGTGTTTTTACATTTTTCTTAAACCAGTGTAGCATGACAGCATGGTGGAATCTAGCTAACTAGCCACCCGCTAAATGAGGTAATGAAAACAAGTACTAGCCAATCAGAGCCCGTTAAACACAGCGTTAGGTTTACATCTCAAGCTGGCTGAAAAAACGATCAATGCCTCCCTGTAACACACACACACACACACACTCGCTCCTGGTTTCATGGGTCTGTTTGTTTCCATCGCTCCATCACGCAGCCTTACTGAACATATTATTCTGTAAATTAAAACGTTAAAAAAGGAACGAGGTGATCGGAGAGGAGGAGTTTACTGTAGCTGTTTTTAGTCCCTCTGTTCTTTATGTTCTGCTGTTCTTTCTTAATATTTCTAATCTGATGTCTGAGCGCGACGACGAGTCGGCGATAAAACGCATCGTGAGAAAATAAAAAATAGAAGCTTCCGGACGTTAGCGGAGGATCGGGGTTGTACAAAGTTAGCGGAGAGACTCGGCTTCTCTTGTCTTTTAGAAATGTTTTTTATTGTATGTGATTTAAAAAAAAAAGAAGAACAATGACAACATGGCAATTTGAAAAAGCAGTTTGTGAATAAATTAAGTTTATTGAGAATTATTTTACAAAGAAAGGGGAAAACTGTGTCCTGTGTTTATTTCCATCAGTTTGGATTAAAGGTTGTTTAGATCAATAGCAGGAGATTAGGAGACTATTATTCACAGCAGGTAAGAAAGGGTGGAATATTGTTGCAAATGTTTGAATAATAGTAAATAATTTACACAAACAGTAACATTTTACAACAAAGATAATAATAATAATATGGCAATAAAGAAACTTTATTTGACTTTTTTTTTAAAGATATGCAAACTCAGTTGCATTTTTTGAGTGAAAATGTTGTGAGAATAATTCAGATTTAAGTGAATAAAGCAAATGTATTCCAAAAGTAATATTGTGGTTTAAAAAAGGGACTATGTAAGACATGTAGAGAAAATGTGAAAACTTGAACTTCACTTTAAGAAGTTAAAACAAAATGAGAACAAAAATATATGTTATTACAAAAAACTACAAGAATAAAGTTGCAATTCAGAACAAAAATATTATTTTAAAATCCAATACGATTGGATGAGAAGAAACAAAAGGATTGTAGTCTTTGCAGACCATTTACATGCACTAACACCATAACAGACTAAAAGAGAGTTTACATGTGCTAATTAGAATACATCTTCAGTTTATGAGAAAGTCAAACTCAACAAAAAGTCAAATATAAGAAACGTCACACTTTAATGTAAATGAGATCAGAGACACGTGTTTTATTGAACAGTGAGATTTTATTCATAACAACGGTTTCAAAATCTACCTTTCGTTCAGAAACAAACGGATGAACTACAGAGGTGAGTTATCTGAACTACAGAGGAGAGTTATCTGAACTACAGAGGAGAGTTATCTGAACTACAGAGAGTTATCTGAACTACAGAGGGAGTTATCTGAACTACAGAGAGAGTTATCTGAACTACAGAGAGAGTTATCTGAACTACAGAGAGAGTTATCTGAACTACAGAGGAGAGTTATCTGAACTACAGAGGAGAGTTATCTGAACTACAGAGAGTTATCTGAACTACAGAGGGAGTTATCTGAACTACAGAGAGAGTTATCTGAACTACAGAGGAGAGTTATCTGAACTACAGAGAGAGCTATCTGAACTACAGAGGAGAGTTATCTGAACTACAGAGGAGAGTTATCTGAACTACAGAGAGAGCTATCTGAACTACAGAGGAGAGTGATCTGAACTACGGAGGAGAGTTATCTGAACTACAGAGAGTTATCTGAACTACAGAGGAGAGTTATCTGAACTACAGAGGAGAGTTATCTGAACTACAGAGAGAGTTATCTGAACTACAGAGAGAGTTATCTGAACTACAGAGGAGAGTTATCTGAACTACAGAGGAGAGTTATCTGAACTACAGAGAGTTATCTGAACTACAGAGGGAGTTATCTGAACTACAGAGAGAGTTATCTGAACTACAGAGAGAGTTATCTGAACTACAGAGGAGAGTTATCTGAACTACAGAGAGAGCTATCTGAACTACAGAGGAGAGTTATCTGAACTACAGAGAGAGCTATCTGAACTACGGAGGAGAGTTATCTGAACTACGGAGGAGAGTTATCTGAACTACGGAGGAGAGTTATCTGAACTACAGAGGAGAGTTATCTGAACTACAGAGGAGAGTTATCTGAACTACAGAGAGAGTTATCTGAACTACAGAGAGAGTTATCTGAACTACAGAGGAGAGTTATCTGAACTACAGAGGAGAGTTATCTGAACTACAGAGAGAGTTATCTGAACTACAGAGAGAGTTATCTGAACTACAGAGAGAGTTATCTGAACTACAGAGGAGAGTTATCTGAACTACGGAGGAGAGTTATCTGAACTACGGAGGAGAGTTATCTGAACTACAGAGAGAGTTATCTGAACTACAGAGAGTTATCTGAACTACAGAGAGAGCTATCTGAACTACAGAGGAGAGTTATATGAACTACAGAGAGAGTTATCTGAACTACAGAGAGTTATCTGAACTACAGAGAGAGCTATCTGAACTACAGAGGAGAGTTATCTGAACTACAGAGAGAGTTATCTGAACTACAGAGAGTTATCTGAACTACAGAGGAGAGTTATCTGAACTACGGAGAGAGTTATCTGAACTACAGAGGAGAGTTATCTGAACTACAGAGAGAGTGATCTGAACTACAGAGAGAGTTATCTGAACTACAGAGAGAGTTATCTGAACTACAGAGAGAGTTATCTGAACTACGGAGGAGAGTTATCTGAACTACAGAGAGTTATCTGAACTACAGAGGAGAGTTATCTGAACTACAGAGGAGAGTTATCTGAACTACAGAGAGTTATCTGAACTACAGAGAGAGTTATCTGAACTACAGAGGAGAGTTATCTGAACTACAGAGAGAGTTATCTGAACTACAGAGAGAGTTATCTGAACTACAGAGGAGAGTTATCTGAACTACAGAGGAGAGTTATCTGAACTACAGAGAGTTATCTGAACTACAGAGGGAGTTATCTGAACTACAGAGAGAGTTATCTGAACTACAGAGAGAGTTATCTGAACTACAGAGGAGAGTTATCTGAACTACAGAGAGAGTTATCTGAACTACAGAGGAGAGTTATCTGAACTACAGAGGAGAGTTATCTGAACTACAGAGAGAGCTATCTGAACTACAGAGGAGAGTTATCTGAACTACAGAGGAGAGTTATCTGAACTACAGAGAGTTATCTGAACTACAGAGGAGAGTTATCTGAACTACAGAGGAGAGTTATCTGAACTACAGAGAGAGTTATCTGAACTACAGAGAGAGTTATCTGAACTACAGAGAGAGTTATCTGAACTACAGAGGAGAGTTATCTGAACTACAGAGGAGAGTTATCTGAACTACAGAGAGAGTTATCTGAACTACAGAGAGAGTTATCTGAACTACAGAGAGAGTTATCTGAACTACAGAGAGAGTTATCTGAACTACAGAGAGAGCTATCTGAACTACAGAGGAGAGTTATCTGAACTACAGAGGAGAGTTATCTGAACTACAGAGAGAGTTATCTGAACTACAGAGGAGAGTTATCTGAACTACAGAGAGAGCTATCTGAACTACAGAGGAGAGTTATCTGAACTACGAGGAGAGTTATCTGAACTACAGAGGAGAGTTATCTGAACTACAGAGAGAGTTATCTGAACTACAGAGGAGAGTTATCTGAACTACAGAGAGAGTTATCTGAACTACAGAGGAGAGTTATCTGAACTACAGAGGAGAGTTATCTGAACTACAGAGAGAGTTATCTGAACTACAGAGAGAGTTATCTGAACTACAGAGAGAGTTATCTGAACTACAGAGGAGAGTTATCTGAACTACAGGAGGAGAGTTATCTGAACTACAGAGAGAGTTATCTGAACTACAGAGAGAGTTATCTGAACTACAGAGAGAGTTATCTGAACTACAGAGAGAGTTATCTGAACTACAGAGGAGAGTTATCTGAACTACAGAGGAGAGTTATCTGAACTACAGAGAGAGTTATCTGAACTACAGAGAGAGTTATCTGAACTACAGAGAGAGTTATCTGAACTACAGAGTTATCTGAACTACAGAGAGAGTTATCTGAACGAACAGAGGGAGTTATCTGAACTACAGAGAGAGTATCTGACTACAGAGGAGAGTTATCTGAACTACAGAGGAGAGTTCTGAACTAGAGAGAGTATCTGAACTACAGAGAGAGGTATCTGAACTACAGAGAGAGAGATGAGAGTTATACTGAACTACAAGGAGAGTTATCTGAACTACAGAGAGTTATCTGAACTACAGAGGAGAGTATCGAACTACAGAGAGAGTTATCTGAACTACAGGAGAGAGTTATCTGAACTACAGAGGAGAGTTATCTGAACTACAGAGAGAGTTATCTGAACTACAGAGAGAGTTATCTGAACTACAGAGGAGAGTTATCTGAACTACAGAGAGAGTTATCTGAACTACAGAGGAGAGTTATCTGAACTACAGAGAGAGTTATCTGAACTACAGAGGAGAGTTATCTGAACTACAGAGAGAGTTATCTGAACTACAGAGAGAGTTATCTGAACTACAGAGAGAGTTATCTGAACTACAGAGGAGAGTTATCTGAACTACAGAGAGAGTTATCTGAACTACAGAGAGAGTTATCTGAACTACAGAGGAGAGTTATCTGAACTACAGAGAGAGTTATCTGAACTACAGAGGAGAGTTATCTGAACTACAGAGAGAGTTATCTGAACTACAGAGAGAGTTATCTGAACTACAGAGAGAGTTATCTGAACTACAGAGGAGAGTTATCTGAACTACAGAGAGAGTTATCTGAACTACAGAGAGAGTTATCTGAACTACAGAGGAGAGTTATCTGAACTACAGAGAGAGTTATCTGAACTACAGAGGAGAGTTATCTGAACTACAGAGAGAGTTATCTGAACTACAGAGGAGAGTTATCTGAACTACAGAGAGAGTTATCTGAACTACAGAGGAGAGTTATCTGAACTACAGAGGAGAGTTATCTGAACTACAGAGGAGAGTTATCTGAACTACAGAGAGAGTTATCTGAACTACAGAGAGAGTTATCTGAACTACAGAGAGAGTTATCTGAACTACAGAGGAGAGTTATCTGAACTACAGAGAGAGTTATCTGAACTACAGAGAGAGTTATCTGAACTACAGAGAGAGTTATCTGAACTACAGAGGAGAGTTATCTGAACTACAGAGAGAGTTATCTGAACTACAGAGGAGAGTTATCTGAACTACAGAGGAGAGTTATCTGAACTACAGAGAGAGTTATCTGAACTACAGAGGAGAGTTATCTGAACTACAGAGAGAGTTATCTGAACTACAGAGGAGAGTGATCTGAACTACAGAGGAGAGTTATCTGAACTACAGAGAGAGTTATCTGAACTACAGAGGAGAGTTATCTGAACTACAGAGAGAGTTATCTGAACTACAGAGAGAGTTATCTGAACTACAGAGGAGAGTTATCTGAACTACAGAGGAGAGTTATCTGAACTACAGAGAGAGTTATCTGAACTACAGAGAGAGTTATCTGAACTACAGAGGAGAGTTATCTGAACTACAGAGGAGAGTTATCTGAACTACAGAGAGAGTTATCTGAACTACAGAGGAGAGTTATCTGAACTACAGAGGAGAGTTATCTGAACTACAGAGAGAGTTATCTGAACTACAGAGAGAGTTATCTGAACTACAGAGGAGAGTTATCTGAACTACAGAGAGAGTTATCTGAACTACAGAGGAGAGTTATCTGAACTACAGAGAGAGTTATCTGAACTACAGAGAGAGTTATCTGAACTACAGAGGAGAGTTATCTGAACTACAGAGGAGAGTTATCTGAACTACAGAGGAGAGTTATCTGAACTACAGAGAGAGTTATCTGAACTACAGAGGAGAGTTATCTGAACTACAGAGGAGAGTTATCTGAACTACAGAGGAGAGTTATCTGAACTACGGAGGAGAGTTATCTGAACTACAGAGAGAGTTATCTGAACTACAGAGAGTTATCTGAACTACAGAGAGAGCTATCTGAACTACAGAGGAGAGTTATCTGAACTACAGAGGAGAGTTATCTGAACTACAGAGAGAGTTATCTGAACTACAGAGAGTTATCTTAACTACAGAGAGAGCTATCTGAACTACAGAGGAGAGTTATCTGAACTACGGAGAGAGTTATCTGAACTACAGAGGAGAGTTATCTGAACTACAGAGAGAGTTATCTGAACTACAGAGGAGAGTTATCTGAACTACAGAGAGAGTTATCTGAACTACGGAGAGAGTTATCTGAACTACAGAGGAGAGTTATCTGAACTACAGAGAGAGTGATCTGAACTACAGAGAGAGTTATCTGAACTACAGAGAGAGTTATCTGAACTACAGAGAGAGTTATCTGAACTACAGAGGAGAGTTATCTGAACTACAGAGAGAGTTATCTGAACTACAGAGAGAGCTATCTGAACTACAGAGGAGAGTGATCTGAACTACAGAGGAGAGTTATCTGAACTACAGAGAGAGTTATCTGAACTACAGAGAGAGCTATCTGAACTACAGAGGAGAGTGATCTGAACTACAGAGAGAGTTATCTGAACTACAGAGAGAGTTATCTGAACTACAGAGAGTTATCTGAACTACAGAGGAGAGTTATCTGAACTACAGAGGAGAGTTATCTGAACTACAGAGAGAGTTATCTGAACTACAGAGAGAGTTATCTGAACTACAGAGGAGAGTTATCTGAACTACAGAGAGAGTTATCTGAACTACAGAGGAGAGTTATCTGAACTACAGAGAGAGTTATCTGAACTACAGAGGAGAGTTATCTGAACTACAGAGAGAGTTATCTGAACTACAGAGGAGAGTTATCTGAACTACAGAGGAGAGTTATCTGAACTACAGAGAGAGTTATCTGAACTACAGAGGAGAGTTATCTGAACTACAGAGAGAGTTATCTGAACTACAGAGAGAGTTATCTGAACTACAGAGGAGAGTTATCTGAACTACAGAGAGAGTTATCTGAACTACAGAGGAGAGTTATCTGAACTACAGAGGAGAGTTATCTGAACTACAGAGAGAGTTATCTGAACTACAGAGGAGAGTTATCTGAACTACAGAGAGAGTTATCTGAACTACAGAGAGAGTTATCTGAACTACAGAGAGAGTTATCTGAACTACAGAGGAGAGTTATCTGAACTACAGAGAGAGTTATCTGAACTACAGAGGAGAGTTATCTGAACTACAGAGAGAGTTATCTGAACTACAGAGGAGAGTTATCTGAACTACAGAGGAGAGTTATCTGAACTACAGAGGAGAGTTATCTGAACTACAGAGAGAGTTATCTGAACTACAGAGAGAGTTATCTGAACTACAGAGGAGAGTTATCTGAACTACAGAGAGAGTTATCTGAACTACAGAGGGAGTTATTTGAACTACAGAGGAGAGTTATCTGAACTACAGAGGAGAGTTATCTGAACTACAGAGGAGAGTTATCTGAACTACAGAGAGAGTTATCTGAACTACAGAGAGAGTTATCTGAACTACAGAGGAGAGTTATCTGAACTACAGAGGAGAGTTATCTGAACTACAGAGAGAGTTATCTGAACTACAGAGAGTTATCTGAACTACAGAGGAGAGTTATCTGAACTACAGAGAGATTATCTGAACTACAGAGAGAGTTATCTGAACTACAGAGGAGAGTGATCTGAACTACAGAGGAGAGTTATCTGAACTACAGAGGAGAGTTATCTGAACTACAGAGAGTTATCTGAACTACAGAGAGAGTGATCTGAACTACAGAGAGAGTTATCTGAACTACAGAGAGAGTTATCTGAACTACAGAGGAGAGTTATCTGAACTACGGAGAGAGTTATCTGAACTACAGAGAGAGTGATCTGAACTACAGAGAGAGTTATCTGAACTACAGAGAGAGTTATCTGAACTACAGAGAGAGTTATCTGAACTACAGAGAGAGTTATCTGAACTACAGAGGAGAGTTATCTGAACTACAGAGAGAGTTATCTGAACTACAGAGAGAGTTATCTGAACTACAGAGGAGAGTTATCTGAACTACAGAGAGAGTTATCTGAACTACAGAGAGAGTTATCTGAACTACAGAGGAGAGTTATCTGAACTACAGAGAGAGTTATCTGAACTACAGAGGAGAGTTATCTGAACTACAGAGAGAGTTATCTGAACTACAGAGGAGAGTTATCTGAACTACAGAGAGAGTTATCTGAACTACAGAGGAGAGTTATCTGAACTACAGAGGAGAGTTATCTGAACTACAGAGGAGAGTTATCTGAACTACAGAGAGAGTTATCTGAACTACAGAGAGAGTTATCTGAACTACAGAGAGAGTTATCTGAACTACAGAGGAGAGTTATCTGAACTACAGAGAGAGTTATCTGAACTACAGAGAGAGTTATCTGAACTACAGAGAGAGTTATCTGAACTACAGAGGAGAGTTATCTGAACTACAGAGAGAGTTATCTGAACTACAGAGGAGAGTTATCTGAACTACAGAGGAGAGTTATCTGAACTACAGAGAGAGTTATCTGAACTACAGAGGAGAGTTATCTGAACTACAGAGAGAGTTATCTGAACTACAGAGAGAGTTATCTGAACTACAGAGAGAGTTATCTGAACTACAGAGGAGAGTTATCTGAACTACAGAGAGAGTTATCTGAACTACAGAGGAGAGTTATCTGAACTACAGAGAGAGTTATCTGAACTACAGAGAGGAGAGTTATCTGAACTACAGAGGAGAGTTATCTGAACTACAGAGGAGAGTTATCTGAACTACAGAGAGAGTTATCTGAACTACAGAGAGAGTTATCTGAACTACAGAGGAGAGTTATCTGAACTACAGAGAGAGTTATCTGAACTACAGAGGAAGTTATTTGAACTACAGAGGAGAGTTATCTGAACTACAGAGGAGAGTTATCTGAACTACAGAAGAGAGTTATCTGAACTACAGAGAGAGTTATCTGAACTACAGAGAGAGTTATCTGAACTACAGAGAGAGTGATCTGAACTACAGAGGAGAGTTATCTGAACTACAGAGAGAGTTATCTGAACTACAGAGAGAGTTATCTGAACTACAGAGGAGAGTTATCTGAACTACAGAGGAGAGTTATCTGAACTACAGAGGAGAGTTATCTGAACTACAGAGAGAGTTATCTGAACTACAGAGAGAGTGATCTGAACTACAGAGGAGAGTTATCTGAACTACGGAGGAGAGTTATCTGAACTACAGAGAGTTATCTGAACTACAGAGGAGAGTTATCTGAACTACAGAGAGAGTTATCTGAACTACAGAGGAGAGTTATCTGAACTACAGAGGAGAGTTATCTGAACTACAGAGGAGAGTTATCTGAACTACAGAGAGAGTTATCTGAACTACAGAGAGGAGAGTTATCTGAACTACAGAGGAGAGTTATCTGAACTACAGAGGAGAGTTATCTGAACTACAGAGAGAGTTATCTGAACTACAGAGGAGAGTTATCTGAACTACAGAGAGAGTTATCTGAACTACAGAGGGAGTTATCTGAACTACAGAGGAGAGTTATCTGAACTACAGAGGAGAGTTATCTGAACTACAGAGAGAGTTATCTGAACTACAGAGGAGAGTTATCTGAACTACAGAGAGAGTTATCTGAACTACAGAGAGAGTTATCTGAACTACAGAGGAGAGTTATCTGAACTACAGAGAGAGTTATCTGAACTACAGAGAGAGTTATCTGAACTACAGAGAGAGTTATCTGAACTACAGAGGAGAGTTATCTGAACTACAGAGAGAGTGATCTGAACTACAGAGAGAGTTATCTGAACTACAGAGGAGAGTTATCTGAACTACAGAGAGAGTTATCTGAACTACAGAGGAGAGTTATCTGAACTACAGAGAGAGTTATCTGAACTACAGAGGAGAGTTATCTGAACTACAGAGAGAGTTATCTGAACTACAGAGAGGAGAGTTATCTGAACTACAGAGGAGAGTTATCTGAACTACAGAGAGAGTTATCTGAACTACAGAGAGAGTGATCTGAACTACAGAGAGAGTTATCTGAACTACAGAGGAGAGTTATCTGAACTACAGAGAGAGTTATCTGAACTACAGAGGAGAGTTATCTGAACTACAGAGAGAGTTATCTGAACTACAGAGAGAGTTATCTGAACTACAGAGAGAGTTATCTGAACTACAGAGAGAGTTATCTGAACTACAGAGAGAGTGATCTGAACTACAGAGGAGAGTTATCTGAACTACGGAGGAGAGTTATCTGAACTACAGAGAGTTATCTGAACTACAGAGGAGAGTTATCTGAACTACAGAGAGAGTTATCTGAACTACAGAGGAGAGTTATCTGAACTACAGAGGAGAGTTATCTGAACTACAGAGAGTTATCTGAACTACAGAGGAGAGTTATCTGAACTACAGAGAGAGTTATCTGAACTACAGAGAGGAGAGTTATCTGAACTACAGAGGAGAGTTATCTGAACTACAGAGGAGAGTTATCTGAACTACAGAGAGAGTTATCTGAACTACAGAGAGAGTTATCTGAACTACAGAGGAGAGTTATCTGAACTACAGAGAGAGTTATCTGAACTACAGAGAGAGTTATCTGAACTACAGAGAGAGTTATCTGAACTACAGAGAGAGTTATCTGAACTACAGAGGAGAGTTATCTGAACTACAGAGAGAGTTATCTGAACTACAGAGAGGAGAGTTATCTGAACTACAGAGGAGAGTTATCTGAACTACAGAGAGAGTTATCTGAACTACAGAGGAGAGTGATCTGAACTACAGAGAGAGTGATCTGAACTACAGAGAGAGTTATCTGAACTACAGAGGAGAGTTATCTGAACTACAGAGGAGAGTTATCTGAACTACAGAGGAGAGTTATCTGAACTACAGAGAGAGTTATCTGAACTACAGAGAGAGTTATCTGAACTACAGAGAGAGTTATCTGAACTACAGAGAGAGCTATCTGAACTACAGAGAGAGTTATCTGAACTACAGAGGAGAGTTATCTGAACTACGGAGAGAGTGATCTGAACTACAGAGAGAGTTATCTGAACTACAGAGAGAGTTATCTGAACTACAGAGAGAGTTATCTGAACTACAGAGAGAGTTATCTGAACTACAGAGAGTTATCTGAACTACGGAGGAGAGTTATCTGAACTACAGAGAGAGTTATCTGAACTACAGAAATGTATATTATACATTAATGTTTGTTTTGTGAAAATCAATACTTTAAAAATCTAACAGAGCAGTGAGTCGTTGCTTTCCGTACTCAAGGCAGTGAGACTGAGAACTGAATGATATTTTACACATTCAGTTCTTCCTTCTCTTGGAGATCGTCACAATCAAACCCTCATTTTACAGGTGAAAAACTTCTCAGACAAATATGTTCCGCTGTTCAGTTAAACAGGTAATAAAATAGCAGTTATTGTTCATTTGAACTTTGACAAAATTTGATTTTTAGTCACAGTATAACTTTGCTCCGCTGAGTCGCTCTCAGTCTCAATCTCTGTTGATGTTTTGTGCTAATTCTGTGCTTTAATGTTAAAAAAGGAATATTGTTCTCATCATATATATATGATATTATGCCACCTCGAAAATATAATATCATTATTTCTGACATTGTTTGTGAAGTTGAACAAAGCGTAACAGACATAAACAAACCTCACATGGAATAATAACTTTATTATAAACATCTTATTGATATAAATGAAAGTGCAGGTAAATCAGGAACTACAAAGATATGTTATCGGACGGGTCGCTCGGGTCAGTTTTTCTCCGCTGAGTCGCTCTCTGGAGACGCGATGGCAGGTAGAACGTTGATGGGAACCAACCTCTCCTTCCCATCATGCACTGCTCTCTCCCGGGGAGCCTGGATCTGCAGACGCCCCCCCGACAGAGAGCATCTGACGGCCTCCGGTTCGACGCCATGGGGCAGGTCCAGCTCCTGCCTGAACTCCTGGCAGCAGGAAGAGAACGAGCCCTTCTCGTCGTCCGTCTTCTTCTCCGAGCGGCCGCTGACCCTCAGCTTTCTGCCGACCTGCGTGACCTCCAGCTCCTCGGGGTGAAACGCCGCCGTGTCCAGACTCAGAGAGAAGAGGCCGTCTCGCCACAGCTCCTGGAAGACGATGGGCTGGAACACGGCAGACGGCGAGGTGTGGTCGATCTGCTGGAAGATCCTCTGGTGCAGACGCTCCATGATCTCCATGTTCTGACGCATCTCCTGCAGGTGGCGCTGCATCTCCTGCTCCATGTGGAAGAAGATCGGCTGAACCTCGGGCCACAGGCGGCGAACTGGCCAATGAGCATCCAGGAAACACTGCATGGGGGGGGAGGCCGGCGGCGGGAAAACGCTGGGACACAACATCCTGTTTCCTGTTTCTGAGGAAGATCAGAAGAAGATTCAGAGAGAGACTGAGCTTCAGACTGTCCAACAACTGCTGCCCGATGCCTTATATACACACACACACACACACACACACACACACACACACACACACACACACACACACACACACACACACACACACATTAATGCTGCTGGAACCTTCCATCTGTGTGTGTGTGTGTGTGTGTGTGTGTGTGTGTGTGTGTGTGTGTGTGTGTGTGTGTGTGTGTGTGTGTGTGTGTGTGTGTGTGTGTGTGTGTGTGTGTGTGTGTGTGTGTGTGTGTGTGTGTGTGTGTGTGTGTGTGTGTCACAGTCTAAATGCAGCAGGTATTTCTGCAGCCTGCCGACACATGCCGATGGATCTCAGCTTTGTTCTATTTCTGCTGCAGGACATCATGACACACACACAACATGAGTCACTTTACAATTATTAACTATTGAAAACAAAATTGTGACAAGAGAGGCTCTATACTACACATTTGCAAACAATATGAGCATCTATATGAGTCAATACTAACGAAGTTTACTCACAGGAGACGAAACCCAGACTCAAGAAGGGCATCGGATCTTTCCTCCGCTCTAAACGGTGAAATACACGTGGAAAAACCAAGAAAGAAAGATGGTGACGACTAAATCGAAGATAGTGACGACTAAATCGAAGATAGTGACGACCAAAACGAAGATAGTGACGACCAAATCGAAGATAGTGACGACCAAATCGAAGATAGTGACGACCAAAACGAAGATAGTGACGACCAAATCGAAGATAGTGACGACCAAATCGAAGATAGTGACGACCAAATCGAAGATAGTGACGACCAAAACGAAGATAGTGACGACTAAATCGAAGATAGTGACGACTAAAACGAAGATAGTGACGACCAAAACGAAGATAGTGACGACCAAAACGAAGATAGTGACGACCAAAACGAAGATAGTGACGACCAAATCGAAGATAGTGACGACTAAAACGAAGATAGTGACGACCAAAACGAAGATAGTGACGACCAAAACGAAGATAGTGACGACCAAAACGAAGATAGTGACGACTAAATCGAAGATAGTGACGACCAAAACGAAGATAGTGACGACCAAAACGAAGATAGTGACGACCAAAACGAAGATAGTGACGACTAGATCGAAGATAGTGACGACTAAAACGAAGATAGTGACGACTAGATCGAAGATAGTGACGACCAAAACGAAGATAGTGACGACTAGATCGAAGATAGTGACGACTAAAACAAAGATAGTGACGACCAAAACGAAGATAGTGACGACTAGATCGAAGATAGTGACGACCAAAACGAAGATAGTGACGACTAAAACGAAGATAGTGACGACCAAAACGAAGATAGTGACGACTAGATCGAAGATAGTGACGACTAGATCGAAGATAGTGACGACCAAAATGAAGATAGTGACGACTAAAACGAAGATAGTGACGACTAAAACAAAGATAGTGACGACCAAAACAAAGATAGTGACGACCAAAACGAAGATAGTGACGACTAGATCGAAGATAGTGACGACCAAAACGAAGATAGTGACGACTAAAACGAAGATAGTGACGACCAAAACGAAGATAGTGACGACTAGATCGAAGATAGTGACGACCAAAACGAAGATAGTGACGACTAAAACGAAGATAGTGACGACCAAAACAAAGATAGTGACGACCAAAACAAAGATAGTGACGACCAAAACGAAGATAGTGACGACCAAAACGAAGATAGTGACGACTAGATCGAAGATAGTGACGACCAAAACGAAGATAGTGACGACCAAAACGAAGATAGTGACGACTAAAACAAAGATAGTGACGACCAAAACAAAGATAGTGACGACCAAAACGAAGATAGTGACGACTAAAACGAAGATAGTGACGACCAAAACGAAGATAGTGACGACTAGATCGAAGATAGTGACGACCAAAACGAAGATAGTGACGACCAAAACGAAGATAGTGACGACCAAAACGAAGATAGTGACGACTAAATTGAAGATAGTGACGACCAAAACGAAGATAGTGACGACCAAAACAAAGATAGTGACGACTAAATTGAAGATAGTGACGACCAAAACGAAGATAGTGACGACCAAAACGAAGATAGTGACGACTAGATCGAAGATAGTGACGACCAAAACGAAGATAGTGACGACCAAAACGAAGATAGTGACGACTAAAACAAAGATAGTGACGACCAAAACAAAGATAGTGACGACCAAAACGAAGATAGTGACGACTAAAACGAAGATAGTGACGACCAAAACGAAGATAGTGACGACTAGATCGAAGATAGTGACGACCAAAACGAAGATAGTGACGACCAAAACGAAGATAGTGACGACCAAAACGAAGATAGTGACGACTAAATTGAAGATAGTGACGACCAAAACGAAGATAGTGACGACCAAAACAAAGATAGTGACGACTAAATTGAAGATAGTGACGACCAAAACGAAGATAGTGACGACCAAAACGAAGATAGTGACGACTAGATCGAAGATAGTGACGACCAAAACGAAGATAGTGACGACCAAAACAAAGATAGTGACGACTAAATTGAAGATAGTGACGACCAAAACGAAGATAGTGACGACCAAAACAAAGATAGTGACGACTAAATTGAAGATAGTGACGACCAAAACGAAGACGGTGATGACCAAAACCAAAGATGGTCCCAATGTGTTTATAACAAGATACGGTTAAATGTATTTATTAATTTCTGTGTTTTTCACTCAGAGTTGTTCTGATGGGTCGCCTTGTATTCGACAACATTTATAACAATTGTACTTTCCATTGCTCTGAACGTTTCAACAAGTACCTCTAACAATATCTTTGAGTTGCTATAATATTTCACTTCACTTCTTCTGACCAGTCCCCCTTTTATTCAGAAGCTTTGTGTTGTACCCAGGGACTCTCCTCTCCTCAATACATATTTTAAAAGCTCACAGCAGCGTATTCATGCTCTGTATAAACCTTAAAGCCCCCTGAGACAAAAGAACAATTTGTGATATTGGGCTGATTAAATAAACTTTGATTGATGGATTTGGCGCAAGAAGTACATTCGCTTCAGAGCCCTCAAGAGCCAGATAGAAATGTTTATTAGCGTCAATAATGGTGTTGCTAAAGGTTTTGCTGCTCCCTAAAGCTCAGGAGCAGGAGTGTAATGGATGGGATTTCAATAGGGTTGAGATCTTTGATTTGAAGCTCTTCTCCACTAAAGCAGTGAGATCACGAACACATTTAACAAGCAGCACAATACACACTGTCTGCCTCTTTAACATACGGACAAACACATACAAAAATATATGTTAGTGAATGTGGAAAAATATAATTAAGATTTATAATAATGTATATTCTGTATTATTCTCAACTTTGATTTATTTATACATTCATTTATTCACTTATATCCATATTTATTTATTCTTGAATGTGTTTATTCCCGTATTTATTTATGTATGTATTTATTTCCTGATTCATTTAACAGCAGTGTGTCCAGTAATTAGTCAGCCTCTCGGTTTAGTTTAGCAGCAGTGTGTCCAGTAATTAGTCAGCCTCTCGGTTTAGTTTAACAGCAGTTTGTTCTGTAATTAGTCAGCTTCCCGGTTTAGTTTAGCAGCAGTTTGTTCTGTAAAGTCTCCAACATAGTTTCCGTATTCAACTGACATTCAATCCTTCTTACGCAATAGCCTGTTAGATGGTATAAATTCCTCCACTGTGTCTTCAATGTCGTCATCGGGGGATTAGCTCAAATGGTAGAGCGCTCGCTTAGCATGCGAGAAGTAGCGGGATCGATGCCCGCATCCTCCAGCGGTGCTTTTGTTTTTTAACACTTTAAGTCTTAAAAGTCTTATCTGAAAGATATAGAGCGATAGAAACTACTATTTAATATGTTTTTAAACCACCGTGATTAGGGTCAGTGAAGCGCTCCTTAGTGTGTGTGTATTTCGGATTTTAAACCAGTTAAGGATTTAAGGTTTGTAGAAACTTGTAAAATTACATTTTTTTGTTTTCAAATTGAAGGCAATAACCAAGCCTGGAAAGCAACGAGTGCAGGGAATTAACAAGTGAGTTACAAAGACGCATGAGCTTACATTTAATCTCTGGTTATCCGTAAAACAGCAAGTAGGCCTGCTATCTAGGCCTATATAAAGGTAAACATGTAAAGGTAGGCCTAAGTACTACTGCATGTATTAAGGCAAGTATAGGCTGCTATAGACAGTGTATATAGCTACCAAAGGTAAATATATAAAACTAAGTATAGACTGTATATTAAGTACCACAGACTATAGTACAGACTGTATACAGGTAAGTAATATAAACTGTATATATAAAAGTAAATACTAATACTTCGGCACAGTTCCTGGTCTCTGATCAGCTGACCGGAAAACCTCCCAAATAAGGCTTTAGGAAGTGATGACGTCGCTGTCCGACCTCCACGTGACACCGAGCTTTACAAAACAAACTGATCCGGGCTGTGACGTGTCCCCGTGCTTCCGGTCATGTCTGTTATTTACTCCCAGTGACCGACTGCAGTCCTGCCGGGGAGGAGACCCTCTCTCCGGGGGGGTCTCCTGTTCCACACACCGGGAGCACCGGGAGCACCGCTAGCACCGGGAAACACCGGAGAGAGAGACTCCCCGCTGTGACCAAATATGGGCTTTCCGCTTGGACCGTGTTTGGGGATGTATACGTCACTCATCAGGAGTCTTTATAAAGCCACGGAATACTCCTGCATAAATTCAACACGTGAAAACACACACATACACACAGACACCGACACACACAAAGACCTACACACGCCGACACACACTTAGTCTGAATAACATTTAAAACTCTATTTCAAATATGCTTGGAGCTTCACACACACACACAACACACACACACACACACACACACACGCACACACACACACATGCACACACACGCACACACACGCACACACTTAGTCTGAATAACATTTAAAATAATTTTTCAAAAATTCCTGGAGCTTTGGATTTCTCCGGCACTCCGAGCAGCAGCAACCCGGGAATAGCGCCTCTTCTCCGGGTTAGGAGTTTACTTTTTCGTCGGTCCGGAGTCGGACCTCCCTCTCTGACGGAGGATGTTGTCCGCCTTGCAGCTGTCGGAGGCCTGCCTCCCGTCGCCCCTCTCCCCGTTGGAGGGGTACCTCTCCCGGCTGGAGGAGCTCCACTCGCTGCTGCAGAACGCGGCCGCTGGAGGCTCTCTGCTGGCGGCTTCAGTAGCTCAGGGAGCCCGGGAGCGGAGCGCGGAGCTCCGGGAGCACGGAGGTGAGGAGAGAGAGAGACTCATGCATCACATTTACTGTCAGACATGCAAGATACACGTCTCTCTCATCATGTGCCCAGCAGCTACAGCGGCGAGATGGAGATGAAGTCCTAGCCCGGTCCCTAACCCGGTCCCTAACCCGGTCCCTAGCCCGGTCCCTAACCCGGTCCCTAACCCGGTCCCTAACCCGGTCCCTAACCAACACATACCACAGATCACATATTGCAAGAGAGTGTTTGAGATGTGCAAGTAAATACAAATCAAATAGAAATAGTGCAAGAAGAGTCTGAGCACAAGTACATGGAATATGATCACTTTGTACTGGCACACGTGTGCATACATTACAGTCTGAATGGAGCTGTTGCCCCGGACAACCATCAAGCATTCCATAAGGAAGTGAGCAAAGAGAGACATGCAGGGATCAGCATTGAGATTAGAATCTGCAGCTGAAAGTCCTGCAAACAGTTCAGATGTAAACAAACAACTTAAAGAACTATAATATTAATTAAACGATATTATAATGATGCTTTCTAGGGTTCATCACTTTAACTAGTTTTCTTAGTAAAACACATTCATGTATATACATTTCGTGTTTTAGTCAGAAACAGGAATATTTATATATGATCCTTAGAGTTTTTCAGAAACAACAACAAGTGTAAATAATAATAAGTTTGAAAGATGGGTCAAAATGCAAAAAGAATAAATATGAATATTAGTTTAAAAAGCAGATCAATAAAATGCAGTATTAATGTTTAAATATGAAGACCGGTTTCAGCCAATCACAGCAGACTTCCTGTTTACTGACTGGTGGAAATGTTACGGTTCAAGTCATTCTAGTAAATCATGATATAAGACGTCCGCCCTGTGCAGCGTGCTTCCTGTCGGCCTGCGATGGGGAGCTGATGTGTGCTACGTGCGTTTAATGAACCTTTCACACGGAGAGAACCCTGAGGGCGAATCATGACGTGAGAAACAAACCCTGAAAACAAACGCAAATAAAAACCCTGCAAATACCAGCACGATATGCAAAGTCCAAACGTGAGCGCACGTCAACGCACGTGAACGCACGTGAACGCACGTGAACGCACGTGAACGCACGTGAGCGCACGTGAACCAAAAGAGCCAAGACTCAGATCAAAGAATAGCTTGCTCTCTGTCTGTCTGCGAAGGCTTGAATGAGTTTAACGGTTGAAAGCTGAGCCTCGACGCCGTCTTTCAGACACGTTTCATCGATGTCTCTTTAGGAGGCACCGTGGGAATCGTAGTCCTTTATACGACTATAAAGGACTACGATTCCCACTCTACAGACGATTAGGCCCGAAGTACTGACCCCTCCCCTTCTCCTCTCAGACTGTCTGTCAGACCTGGAGCTCCTCCCCTCGTACAGCGGGCGCTTCTCATTCGAGCCCGCCAGCTTGTGGGCGGAGCCTCTGCTCAGCCTCATCACCGGATTGGTCAGCGTGGCTCCTCCTCTTCCCCCCCCCTCATCATCCTCATCGCTGCTGCCTCCTGAGCCAATCAGCTGTGGAGGAGACTCTTCCGTCTTCTCCCATTCGATAACGAAGTACACGATGACTTCCCCCTCTGATTCGCTGGTGCTCCCGTCAGAAGCCCCGCCCCCTTCCTACCCCGGCGTCCAGGTAAGATCAGATAAGATGATAAGAAGTACTTCATTGATCCCGATGTGGGAGATGTTTGCGTTGCAGCAGCACGACAAGTCAAGGCATTGCACGATAACAATGACAGGACTAGAAATACACCAGAGAGTCGAACCTATCCGTGTGGATTACACATTTACTGTAACAAAACACAATTGTTGTAATAATAATAATTCATTAAATGTTTGTATTAGTGCGCTTTGTCACGTGCTCAAGGCGCGTTGCTTGCCACGTTACGCGTATTGGACGTGTGGGAGTGAGCACTGCGGACCCACGGACACAAAGCGAAGCCCTGACGGCCTCGTGTTGGAAGTTTCTGTAAATAAACGTTGCCTCTTCTGACTTCCTGCCTTCCTTCTCCTCTCCTCACAGAAAGCCAACAGGAAGTGCAGGACTTTGCCGAAACATCGCCCGTTTTCCTGCCCGTCCGCCGGCTGCGAGCGCAGTTTCTCGCGCAGTGACGAGTTGACGCGTCACCTGCGCATCCACACGGGTCAGCGTCCGTTCAGCTGCCGCTTCTGCAGCCGCAGCTTCTCCCGCAGCGATCACATGACCACGCACGTGCGCACGCACACCGGAGAGAAACCCTTCACATGCAGCGACTGCGGACGCAGCTTCGCCCGCAGCGACGAGCGCAAACGACACCTCAAGATCCACCAGAAGCAGCGGGATCGAACCGGCACAACCAACGCAGACGCCGTATCATCGACCCCCACGGACGCTCCTGCGCCGGGCTTTTTATAGCGCCTTCCCCATGGATGTTTAATAAGAGCTGGATACAGCAGAGCGGACTGAAGGACAACATGACGTCACAGCAGCTGCAGTACCGCCGTTCGGCCTCTAGGATCTACTATGGCTTGGTTTTGTAAAGACACTTGATAAGCAAACTAAAGATAGTATTTAGAAGCTGTTGACGCTACGGACCTGCTGAGGGAGGGAGGGCTCGGACTTCTGACCTCAGACTGAAGTTTAACCAGAAACGTTGAAACATAAACTGTATTTGTTGTTCCCGCAGTGACCACAGGGGGCGCTGTTCCTGAAGAAAGACGTGTGTAAAGACACTTAATAAGCAAAATAAAGGTAGTATTTTTGGGCCAAAATGACGTCACAGAAGCTGCAGTACCACCATTTGGCCTCTAGGATGTTTCTGTGGCTTAGGGGTCTTGGACTTCTGACCTCAGACTGAAATCTAACCAAGAACTCTGGAAACGTTTATTTCAGCGTTGTTTGTTCACGGAGGTTCAGTTTGAGCCTCGCCAGCCTTTGTACCTGAGGGTCCTCCCGTAGCAGAGCCCGTAGCTGAGGGTCCTCCCGTAGCAGAGCCCGTAGCTGAGGGTCCTCCCGTAGCAGAGCCCGTAGCTGAGGGTCCTCCCGTAGCAGAGCCCGTAGCTGAGGGTCCTCCCGTAGCAGAGCCCGTAGCTGAGGGTCCTCCCGTAGCAGAGCCCGTAGCTGAGGGTCCTCCCGTAGCAGAGCCCGTAGCTGAGGGTCCTCCCGTAGCAGAGCCCGTAGCTGAGGGTCCTCCCGTAGCAGAGCCCGTAGCTGAGGGTCCTCCCGTAGCAGAGCCCGTACCTGAGGGTCCTCCCGTAGCAGAGCCCGTACCTGAGGGTCCTCCCGTAGCTGAGGGTCCTCCCGTAGCAGAGCCCGTACCTGAGGGTCCTCCCGTAGCAGAGCCCGTACCTGAGGGTCCTCCCATAGCAGAGCCCGTACCTGAGGGTCCTCCCGTAGCTGAGGGTCCTCCCGTAGCAGAGCCTGTACCTGAGGGTCCTCCCGTACCTGAGGGTCCTCCCGTAGCAGAGCCTGTACCTGAGGGTCCTCCCGTACCTGAGGGTCCTCCCGTAGCAGAGCCCGTACCTGAGGGTCCTCCCGTAGCAGAGCCCGTACCTGAGGGTCCTCCCGTAGCAGAGCCCGTACCTGAGGGTCCTCCCGTAGCAGAGCTCGTACCTGAGGGTCCTCCCGTAGCAGAGCCCGTACCTGAGGGTCCTCCCGTAGCAGAGCCCGTACCTGAGGGTCCTCCCGTAGCTGAGGGTCCTCCCGTAGCAGAGCCCGTACCTGAGGGTCCTCCCGTAGCAGAGCCCGTACCTGAGGGTCCTCCCGTAGCTGAGGGTCCTCCCGTAGCAGAGCCCGTAGCTGAGGGTCCTCCCGTAGCAGAGCCCGTAGCTGAGGGTCCTCCCGTAGCTGAGGGTCCTCCCGTAGCTGAGGGTCCTCCCGTACCTGAGGGTCCTCCCGTAGCTGAGGGTCCTCCCGTAGCTGAGGGTCCTCCCTCCACCTGCTTCCCCTCGAACACAAAGAGAATACGATGTCTCTGTTTTCATGGTCATTTATTATCGAGAGGAAACTGTTTACTCTTTGCTTTAATACAAAATAAAAGTTTCTAAAAAATATCTTTTCACACATTTTTTCAAAACAGACGATGTGTGTGTGTGTGTGTGTGTGTGTGTGTGTGTGTGTGTGTGTGTGTGTGTGTGTGTGTGTGTGTGTGTGTGTGTGTGAGAGTGTGGGTGTGTGTGTGTGTGAGAGTGTGTGTGTGTGTGTGTGTGTCAGTGTGTGTGTCAGTGTGTGTGTGTGTGTGTGTGTGTGTGTGTGTGTGTGTGTGTGTGTGTGTGTGTGTGTGTGTGTGTGTCAGTGTCAGTGTGTGTGAGAGGGAGCCAATGGGATCAGGCGCTGTCACCAGCTCTGCCCAAATATGGCCTTTCCTGTCTCTGCAGGACGTCCTAACACCCAAACAAGGAGCTTCCAGCTGGCAGGACGCCTGGAGTGTGTGTGTGTGTGTGTGTGTGTGTGTGTGTGTGTGTGTGTGTGTGTGTGTGTGTGTGTGTGTGTGTGTGTGTGTGTGTGTGTGTGTGTGTGTGTGTGTGTGTGTGTGTGTGTGTGTGTGTGTGTGTGTGTGTGTGTGTGTGGGTATGTGTGGACTAGCATTACTATACTTGTGGGGACCTAAATCTGTTTACATAGTCACGTGTGGGGACTCGCCTCCCTTATGGGGACACATTGGATTAATTAATTTTAGGGTGAAGACTTGGTTAGGATAAGTCTCTAGGAAATGCATGTAAGTCAATGTAATGTCCCCTGAAGTGATGTATGTGTGTGTGTGTGTGTGTGTGTGTGTGTGTGTGTGTGTGTGTGTGTGTGTGTGTGTGTGTGTGTGTGTGTGTGTGTGTGTGTGTGTGTGTGTGTGTGTGTGTGTGAGGTAATAACTTGGAGGACAGGGCCAGCAGGTTGGAGTGTGTGCATTTATATTTTAATTACGTTTTCAGATTGCAAGTAAATCGTAAATGCACGCACGCACATACGCACACACGCGCACACGCGCACACACACACACACACACACACACACACACACACACACACACACACACACACACACACAGATGTGCAGCATGCAGGAGTTACAGACAGAACCCTCCCAGCCGAGCGCAGCAGGAGGAGTGAAGAGAGTCGGAGGGTGAGGTCAACACACCTCCACTTTGTGACGTGTGCACTGCAGGGACGTTCACCAGGAGCCCGGGGCACATAGCAGGACCCTAGGTGATGGTGACCACCCACACGTCCCCGTTTCCCGGGGACAGTCCCCGTTTGTATCGGCCTGTCCCCGGTTGAAACTGTCCCCGGAAATGTCCCCGTTTTTTAATATACGTTAAAAACACATAGCAAGGTGAAATAAAGCGTTTCATGTCAGGAAACACTGGGTAACAGACTGCGGTCGAGCCAGCCCGCACGTTGTGTTGCGGTGCGCGAGTATCCTCTGCATTACGGAAGAGGCCTGTGAAAACCGCCTTCAAAATAAAAGCGTTTACTCGGTCAATAACAAATATACCTAAAAACACCAAACATATTCATATATGCTGGAGCTTAAATTAAGAAATGTGTACTATATAATGTGATCAATAATACTTTAAAACAGACTACGTATAACTCCCACATTATAACTGAGTGAATGTAAGGATACAGTTACGAAGACACATCGGACATTTCCACTGGGTGACTAATTCAATTGATGCTGACACCATCTCACAACACTCCTAAAGTAACATTACTTTCTGAAGCACAATTTAAAATGAATGCGGTTTAAAATCTCAGATTAGATCTACTGTCCGTCTATATTTAGATTATTATTGAATGGAAAGCGTCCATAATCAAAGAGTCACTCGAAGTCAATAGAAGCCTTATTTCACTTCAGGGTGAGAGCAGGAGACCCCATCTCGTCACTCAGAGAGAATCTGGACAATCTGATGCAGAGTTTCAAAATAAAAGACCTGAAGTCTCATATGAGCTATCGTCCCTCTGTTTGGATCCAACAGTTCAAATGTTCGAGTTACATTGAAGCAGAATTGTCCCCCTTGTTTCTTTAACAGTGAAGTAAATGTGTTGATGATATGACCGCAAAACTCAAAATGTCCCTGGTTTTAATTTAGAATCTGGTCACCTGACTGTAGGCGCTCTGTCGTACTCCAGTGCACTGTGTGTGTGTCCTGAGCAACAGAGAGACTTCTGTGCGACACAGCCCCATCCGGGAGAGCAAGAGGTTTCAGGGCAGACAGCAGAGTCCAGGGAACGCCCTGCGATGCAGCGATAAGATGAGGCCAGGTGCGTGCTTATCGAGACGTGGCCCGTGCAGACCAAGGAAAGCCTTCCTGCATGCTGACAGGTAGGCGCCTCATCCGTCAGCATGCACACGTCTGTCTCAGTGAGCTCCGCCTATAAGCAGGACCAGAAGGATCTGGACTGTGAACAGGGATGCTTGTTGGATAGGACACAGAGTCCAGCCCACATGGCCCGTGTCCTTCACAGTGGAAAGGTGCAACATCTAGACCAGTGGTTCCCAACCTGGGAACCCCCTTGGGGGGGCGCCAAAGATCGCAGGGGGGCGCCAGGCCTCAGATGATTTGAGGCCAAATATCATATTTAGACTTTTTTTTTTTGTACATATAATTGTAAGGCAATACATGATTGTCACTAAAAGCCTTGTCTCTACATTACAATAAAGTATAACAGCTTCCAACAGGGGTCATTTGGGGGGGGGGGCCCTTGGGAGAAAAGGTGGGGAACCCCTGATCTAGACTGTGAAGTTTGTGATCAAGACCAATTCAGAAAGAGAGACACAAACAGAAACCGTCTCTGACTTTGAGCTACAGAACAAATCAAGCAGGACACTAGCGTTGGTCCAGTATCTAGGTGACGAGACAGGAGACAGGGACAGGAGACAGAGACAGGAGACAGGGACAGGAGACAGGGACAGAGACAGGGGCAGGAGACAGAGACAGGGACGGAGACAGGGACAGGAGACAGGGACAGGAGACAGGGACAGGAGACAGAGACAGGGACGGTGACAGGGACAGGAGACAGAGACAGGAGACCGGGACAGGGGACAGGAGACAGGGACGGTGACAGGGACAGGAGACCGGGACAGGGGACAGAGACAGGAGACAGGAGGCAGGGACATAGACAGGAGACAGGGACAGAGACAGGGACATAGACAGGAGACGCCAACAGTGAGCTGAGTTATCCTTCAAGAGCGAGGAAGGAGCCAGCTCACAGTGTGTGTGGTGAGGAAGGGAGGATCAGCTACTGACTAATAGGGGACACATGTCTCCTCTACATCAACATGTGTCCCCTCTTCTCCATGTCTCCTCTACATCAACATGCATCAACTGTCCTGAGAGTGGAGGTCTGCAGAGATGGGTCTGGCTGCAGACCGCAGCAAGGAGGCGGATCCTATAGGGGCGGATTCTATAGGGGCGGATCCTATAGGGGCGTTTCCTATAGGGGCGTTTCCTAACTTTTTGTATCCAATAGCAACTTAAGGGATTCCAGCTGCTTTTATAAATCCTCGCAGAAGAAGTCATTGTTCTCGTGATGGGAACTCCGGCTCTTCTTGCTGAGCCGGATCATTCGGCTCAGCAAGAAGAGCCGGCTCTTCCGGCTCCCAAAGGGCTCTTCAGTTTACCACATATTATACCTTTTAATTAAATCAAATGTAGCGCTGTTTTGACTAATGATTTATATGTGTACACATATATCACTTAAATTATTCAAGACATCCTTTGTACTAAAGTATTCAAAAGTAAAAATTACATGTTTAATATAAATTATTTGCTGTGGCCAATTGTTTTCATTGCATTTACAGACCCGTGTAACTCTCTGATACCACCCAGTGATGCATTGACTTGCTTGTAGAACCACGCTACACAAAACAGATGGCAACACCTATAACAACTATTTTAAAAAAGGGGCTACTGTATCAACCTATATAAAGTATATAAATATAGTTTTTCTCCCTGCAGGAGAGGGGAGCGTGCTTTGAGATCAACTGCTTGGCTGCAGCGGGGAGAAGAGGGGGACAAAACGAGATCTCCGTCCTCCATGTTTTATTCTTATAGAAGTAGGAAGAGAAGTAATGAGGCAGAAACCCTCCTTTTTACGCAGCGGTCCAGACATAGACATCATAGCTACGGCGACATATATTCAGTTGCCAGTTACTTTTGGCATTAGGGCAGGGATATCTTTCAAGGTTTGACATAATGAATTGTGCTACTTTTAAAGCAAGCAACGATGTTTTCAAATCTGTAATCAAAAAGCTCCTCAAAAACACCATAGAAGCAGTTCCTGCCGTTGTTACGTCAGTTCAAACAGTAACAACGGACTACTTTTCTTAGCGGATGCATGTCAATTTAAATCAATACATAAAACTATTTTTTAAATCAATAAAATCTTTTTCTAAATCCATAAAAGCATTTCAATTATTATTGGGAGTCATGTCGTTACTTTGTTGAGAATGTGGCCATGTGTAATAAGCGGGATAATGTCTACATTGCACATTGCATAATGTGCCTTCATGCCGATCTAGATCCCTCCGCAAAAACAAAACAAAAAACGGCTCGTTCGCGGGCGAGAGCCGGCTCCCGTCGTTCACTATAGGAAACGCCCCTATAGGAAACGCCCCTATAGGAGACGCCTCCTTGCTGCAGGCTCCCATGGCACGGTCTGCACACTGCCCTGAAACACCACCGAAGAAGAAGAGTCGGGAGGAGCAGCTCTCACCTGTCGACATGTGGCTGCGGGTGGGCTTATTCTAAGTTTCCTTTCCACGGGAATCTGAGTTTTAACTTCCAAACTAAACTTTCTTCAGACTCTTTCCAGCAGCAGGTGAGTTTTTAGGCACTTTAAAAAAGAAATGCAGTTGCTGTTGTGATGCTAATTGGCTCCGTTATCATGTTAGCATCATGAGCTAGCAGGTGTTGCGGTGAAAACTGAACACGTGCAATTAGGAGTCCGGTCACGTCGCCCGCTCACACGTGTTTCTTTAGTATAGTGGGTTATGACAATAATAATAATAATAGCTTATTTGCCGGTTTATGTTAACGTTTTAGCCTGGTTTTGAACGGCAGTTGTATTTAAGGCTAAACTTAACTTTTACCGTTAATTCGCTATGGTAGTTCTTATCACTACGGGTGTGATATCTTTTTGGCCACAAGCGGGATTTGGGGGGCGCTGTTCCCCCGTTTGGGCAGAAGAAAGGAGACTCCGTTTTCATGCAGCAGCAGCAGAATACACTGATTACTGAAGACAGATAACTGAGTAGAGAAGTATCGTTTCTTCAGCAGGTGAGTTTTTAAACACATTTAAAACTTTTCCGCAGCTGTTGAGTCGCTTATAGGCTCCGTTATCAGCAGTTCGCTGGTGTTGTGGTGTGAACTGATGCCATGTTATTATGTGAGCAAATAAATTACCCGGTCACGTGGTCAGCTCATCATCAGTTTCCGTAGTGTAGTGGTTATCACGTTCGCCTCACACGCGAAAGGTCCCCGGTTCGAAACCGGGCGGAAACATGTTTATGTTAAATTTAAGCGTTTTGTAAGAATATATAGCGAAATGATCTTCACTTAGAACTCCACTAATATAAGATTAAGGAGGACGGAACATTACATAAGTGTATACAGGAATACATAAATACAGTAATAAATAATTATATATTCAAATGATTAAATTCATAAATAAAATGATAAATAATATATATATATATGGAAATAAATAAAAGTTGAGAATCAAACACACATTTATGTTTTTTTTGTAAACATTTATAGAGACATTATCTTCACTTACAAAACTAACCAATATTAACGTCTGTTTCCATACTGTAGCTCAGTCTTACTTTATAAAGACGTTTTTTAAGCAGTTATTGAGGTTATGTTTTCTGAACTTGTTAAGCTTAAGCGCTCTCCTTTCAATATTTCTGTAATTGCTTTCTTCTGAACTGGCACAGGTTCGAAACCGCGCGGAAACTGGGTTTTAAAGTATTTTTTGCAAGGAAAACGCATAGAAATTCTTATTTCTGTCCCGTATTTGTAATAATAATAAATAAATAATAATATATATATATATATATATATATATTAGGGCTGTCAAACGATTACAATTTTTAATCAGATTAATCACAGCTTAAAAATTAATTAATCATGATTAATCACCATTCGAACTATGTCCAAAATATGCCATTTATTTATGTATATTGTTGTGGGAATGGAAAGATAAATGAAAGAAGGTGGATATATCCATTTAACATACAGTATCTATGTTTATTATAACATTTTTCTGCATGTCAAAATGAAAGACAACCCACACACCTATCAATCATCAAACCGTAGGGTCTTAATTCATTACGTGTTGATTTCTATCAACGGGGAGTACTTCAGGAAAGTCGACAGGGGGGGGGGGGGGCGCTAGTGGAGTACTGTGTGAACGTTGTGATCAGCTGTTTTAGCGCAGTTCTCCAGTGAGGGGGGGAGTCTCCCTCCGCAGCCGGTTGGCGTAGTTTTGGCACAGTTCCGTTGTACAGACCGACGTTAACAGCAGCCTGTCTGTGCACACGGAGACCGACTCTGTCGTCCGGTGATCGAACCGCCTTCTGGAAAAGCTTCACAAGTACGTCGGTACGCAAATGCGCTTTGTGACACAAGTGACGGTACGCATTTCAGATTACACACATCACCTGCGTACCAGTTATGTGCACCCCTGTACTACAGCAAAAGTATTCTCCGTCGGGACTTCCTGCAACAACACCACGCCGTTATCAAAGATGTTCTATTGAGAAGCCGATCACTACGTGACAAAAGTTTTCAAAACCGTGGCTACTGAAATCAATCTTACTAACTGCTGTCTGTGCAATTTACTCCGCGAGTTGGCAGACTTTATTTTGCTTACTTTAACATCATTTTTCATGGTGGGGCTAAGCCATTTCTTGGTATGGGTGTAGCCTACCCCAGCCATACCCTGGCGCTGCCACTGGTGGCACGTATGGGGCGGGCCATTCTGCACATGCGTTAAATATTTTAACGCAATTAATTAAAAAAATTAATTACCGCCGTTAACGCGATAATTTGACAGCACTAATATATATATTACAAATACGGGACAGAAATAAGAAATATTAGTTTAATGACTTTAGAAAGAGCAGTAGGCCTACTAAGTATAAATAACTTGCTTACAGCTAATTTACGGCTATATTTATAACATGTTTCATCCCTTAACTTTGACAGTTCATTCTCTAAGGTAGTTCTTATCACTACGGGTGTCATATATATTTGGCCACAAGCGTGATTTGGGGGCGCTGTTTCCCCGTTTGGCAGAATAAAGGAGACCCTGTTTTCAGCAGAATAAAGATCACGGTTTATTACTAATTATTGATCACTGATTATTTATGACTGATTACAAAGTAATGATTTAAGATAACTGCTTATTGATTACAGAATACTGATTACTGGTTATTATTGATTACAAATGACTTATAGCTGATTACAGAATGCTTATTGATGACTGGTTATTGATTACAGAATACTGATTACTGCTTATTGATGACAGATGACAGCTGATTGCAGAAAACTGATTATTTATTACTGATTACAGATTTGAAATAGCTGATGTTTACTGGTTATTGATTAGCAACTCAGCAGCTAAACACTATGAAATCCATGTAAGCTTAATTTTTCTGTGACATTTATAAATCCTTTATCGTCGCTGAGCAGGAACGGAGCAATACTTCCCACTTTCTGTGTTGGTTTGTGATCCTGATGTCTTTGCATATCTTTCCTGCTGTAACCTATCTACAGTAGATGTGTTAAATCGGGTTGTTTCATTGGTTGTCGTATGTAAGTTTCCGTAGTGTAGTGGTTATCACGTTCGCCTCACACGCGAAAGGTCCCCGGTTCGAAACCGGGCGGAAACACCTTTTGTTTAGTTGAAACTGATTAAAAGAGTTAAAATACGTTTTTTTGCTTTAGTATGAAAGACATTTCTGAAATGAACACTATGCCATTTGATAATCAACTTCCAAATGTCTTTTTTTATTTCCTGGTTGTGCTTTGTCTTATTAAAGTGATGCAACCCGCTGTTCCTACTTCCATCTTAAAACAGGTCAGAGTCACAGAACCAGGTAGGACGGACATGTTTCTATTGAAATGGCTTTGTATCGTATTGAATTAAAATGACATAAATAGTGCCATTCATACATAGACTTCCATGTAATGGTATAAGAAGGTACTGCAACACATGTCATCCATACCAGTCCTCGTTAGTATAGTGGTCAGTATCCCCGCCTGTCACGCGGGAGACCGGGGTTCAATTCCCCGACGGGGAGGTATACACTTTTTTCCCCTCACATTGATAATGTTCTCTTCATCTCTTAGGTCCCACGGAGCTTCCCAGAGCTTCACTTTATATATCTAAAGAAATGAAGAATTATAAAATATCCAAATGTTGCTCTATACGAAAGCTTAAAGGTCTGTAATGTATTCACAATACGAGAAATCACAGAATTATCCATGAATAAATAGAAAAATAGGAATAACATGTCAAATGAATACTGAAATAAGAAATCCTGAATTAGACGTTTACATTTGTCTTTAGATGAAGATTACTAAATGCATAAATACATTAAACGGGACACGGATAATAAGAAACAGTCTTGTAAAACTTTGGCATGTATTTATTTATTTTAATGAGCTGAGAACTCATAAATTAAGGTGAACAAAGATGAGAAATACATTTATTAAATCTGTATTAATCCAGTCAGCTGCAGGAAACATTCACAAGGTGGAGCTCTCTTGTTGCTTAACCAGTTCAGCCCTGAGCCTGTGTTCCAGGTCTCAGGCTCGTAATGCCCATGTCTTCTAAAAGGGTTAATAATCTTTGTTCTCAAAGTAATGATGAACCTGTGAGTTGGATGCAGAACAGTCAGAATCAATATAGATGTTTTTATTTTAAAGTAAATTCAGATTGAACACAGTAAAAAACTGTAAATTATTGTGTCCGTCCAAAATAAACCATGACTTATAGTGAAAACTTGAATGATGGGATGGTAGACTAACAGCTTTAGGAATCCAAACTATAACATATAATAAGTACTATTACTATTTGGTAGACTAAATAAGTGCCCTGTATCAGGATGATGACAACGGGAGATTTCACCTTTTTAGAGAGGCTTAGAAATAGAACCCACCTCTGGGGTCATTTGGGTGGATCTTCCATATCTCTGGAACCCTTCGGTCGATTTTGATGATTGACACCTCTTTTGAACCGTTAGAGCCAATAGGATCGAGGGGGAGTTCCTAAATCCATCTAAACATTACCATTGAGGAGTGAGAGTGATGCGCAGCCAGCATGCCCCAAACCGGAAGCTGTTTATTGACATAAATGTTATGATGGATTATCAGTAATGATTTCAAAGGGACACGGAGACATTGGATTAACCTTCAGCAGCGTTTATATGCCCTTGAACACAACTATGGGGCCTAGCAGGTTAACAGATGTCGCTACTAGGTGACATTTAAGGTAAAATGAACAGAACCACACTGAGCCGGTCAGTGCTGCCAGACTTGATGGAAGTGTGGTCGCGTTCTCGTGACTTTGCTCAGCGCTATGCTTGTGACAACTTTCGCCATGAACTGTTACTGCCCAGGTTAATCCCGATGTAAGCGTGACGTATTTGGTTCTTGGATCTCGCCGGGTGGGGCCAGAGAATAGACCAGACTCCAGCAACGGTCAATGTGTCCAGAGTGCGCCATCTAGTGGGATCAACTGAAATGCCGGGCATTGCAGGAAAAAGGCAAAATGAATGCGTTCTTTTCTATCGTTTGGACAATTTTGTACCAATATCCGGGGGCCGGATTAAAAAGCCCAACGGGCCGTATATGGCCCGCAGGCCTTAGTTTGCCCATGCCTGCGCGAACATATGAATAACGCCGCCTCATAGATTAAACTCAAATCATGTGGGAACCGATGTTTATCGACACTTTTCGATGAGTAGTTGTAACATCCCGTCATGTCTGCTAGATTGTTCATGTTATTGTTTCACGTTTAGTTCATAGCCCAGGTTAGATTTACGTTTAAGTCTTTTTGTTCACCTGTCTCGTCCTGTCATTGCACTTCCTGTTTTATTGTGTACTTACCTCTGGTCTCATTTCAGGTCCCCTTACTTCCTCCCTTTGTGTGTGTTCCCGCCTTCGTCAGCGTCTGCCCCGCCCCTGATTGTCTCCACCTGTCCCCCCCTCACCTCATGGATAAATAGTCCCGTCTCCCTTTGTCCTGTGCCAGTTCGTCTTGTGCCATTAAGAGAGCCAGCTAGTAGTCAAGTTTATTTAGTTTATAGTTTGCTTTGCTACGTTTTGCCTCAGGAGTGATTTTTGTTTGAACTTTATATTTATTCAAAGTAAAGACCTTTTGAACAACAAACCTTCGTTTGAGTCCAAGTGTCTGTCGAGGTTCCTAACGGTAGTATTTGATCGTGACCAACTAGCAAAAAGATCTCAATCATTTTGAAAAGGTTGTCACGAAATATGAGCTGGAATCAAACAAACATAAAGAATGTAAATATTATTTAAAAAGCCAGAAGAATACGAAAAAAATAAATAATGATACATTTTATTTGGAGGCGTAAAATCTCTTAATTGAACATAATAAAGAAAGTCTTTGATTTGTTTGTCTTTGCTAATAGTTCCTCCTTCCCCTGAGGGATATGGAGGATGGAGTTCGTTACAGCAGCTGATGTGAATATCTAACGGCGTGTCGTTCAGTTTGTTCTTATTAATAAAGAGGGAAGCAGGATCTGAGAGGTTTTGTTGCTTTTTATTAAATATGAATGATTTTAATCCAGCGTGTAGACGTTCTCCTGCAGAGGCCTCCTCAGCCGGATCTCGTAGATGATGTGCGGAGGCTCCTCCTCCTCCGAGAAGCTGCAGGAGAAAACATAACTTTATTAACACAACCAGAACCACACAATCACACACAGAACCAGCTGCAGGTTATTATTAGCGTCTCTACTGGTACTCTTTTCACCCTCTGTCTAAAACCAGAGCCCAGTCCAAACTGAGAACAATTTCAAAATCTGAGAGAAAAATGTCAAAAGTGAAATTATGAGAAAAATGTCCAATAAGTCTAATTCTGGGATAAAAGTATAATTCTGAGAAAAAAGTTAAGAAAAAAATACATAAAGTCAAATTCTGAGAAAAATGTCCAAAAAGTTTAATTCTGGACAAAAAGAATAATTCTGAGAAAAAAATCTAATTTTGAGAAAAAAATGATAAAATGAAATTCTGAGAAAAAGCCAAAAAAATCTACTTCTGTGAAAAAAGACATAAATATCAAATTCTGAGAAAAAATATCAAATTCCGAGAAAGAAGGTGACCAGAGCCCAATCTGCTCTGATTGGTTAGCCGGCCAGCTCTGTTGTGATTGGTCGACCGCTTAGAGATGTCCCGCCCCAAAGCCCAATGTGTTGGATCTCTAGCCAATGGGAACGGAGCGAGTGTTTCCCTGAACTCACCACCCGCCGCTGAAGGCTCGTCTGTGCACTCCGCCTGCAGAGAGACAGAAATCACATTAATAACAAACTGCCGGTTTTCATTTTGTGTTGAAGCCGGAAAACGTACGTCTGAAGGCGAGGAAGAGGAAGATGGAGGCGAAGACGACCAGCAGGACGACGGAGAGCGAGACCACAGGGACTCTCGTCTGGAGGGGGGATATTATTATTATTTATAGGTAACGAAAGAACTGTCGATATTTGATTTTTAATTACAATCTCAATATTTCATACGTTGTCAGACTTAAACACTACACGGCAACGTCGAGAGTTTTGTGAGAAAGTTGGAACATTTTACAAAATAAATGTTAACTTTAAACATTTTAACTCTACAAGAAAATTGTGATAATTGACTAAATGAAAAGTTTCCGTACTCTCTGGAAAACGCCAGAGTATAACGGCCCGTCCACGGAGCTGGGCGTGTCTGAAACTCGACCAACAACCAATCACATGAATCTCCCGCCCCTGACACACAAGCAGTGCTTTGATTGGCCAGAGCTTGTACCAGCATATGATTCGATTGGCTGACACTTCTGCCGAGGCGTCAAAAGTCGAACATTGCTCAACTTTTGCAGCGAGCCACGCCAGCAACGCTCCACGTCGCTTCCCACAATGCAGTTCGGCTAAAAGTGACGTCACCCCATTCAAAGTGAACGGGCAGAAGCGCTGGAAGCTTCAACGCACGCCGCTGTGCGGACGGCCGTCACCATTTGATTCAAGAAAAAAGTGAAAATATTCCGGAATTTTGAAAGAAAGTCGGAGATGTTGGGAACACACATTCCAAAATGATAAATAAAAGATCTTGGGAATTAACATCTGGGTCTCCAGCGTTTCCGCCAGGGGGGCGTCTTGCCGTCATTAGACGCCCTTGCTCAGCTCGGGACGCCCTGAACCCGAGCCGAGGGGGTCCAAAAATATTAATAATTTAAGAGAAGATCGAGAGTTTTTATCGCTTGAAATGACGAAAAGGAAAAAGGACAAGGACATCCCTCTGTTGGAGGGGCAAAGGAGTCTGGTGGGATTCTTTTCGGAGTATTTTGAAGATCGTTTCCCCGACAACGAAGGTGCCTGCTACGGGACAACACGGAACGTGCGCGATTTGGAAGCGATGAGCGGGGGGTTTTAGTGGAGTGGGGGGGGTTTAGTGGAGCGGGGGGTTTTAGTGGAGCGGGGGGTTTAGTGGAGCGGGGGGGGTTTAGTGGAGCGGGGGGGTTTTAGTGGAGCGGGGGGTTTAGTGGAGCGGGGGTTTTAGTGGAGCGGGGGGGGGTTTAGTGGAGCGGGGGGGTTTTAGTGGAGCGGGGGGGTTTAGTGGAGCGGGGGGGGGTTTAGTGGAGCGGGGGGTTTTAGTGGAGCGGGGGGTTTTAGTGGAGCGGGGGGTTTTAGTGGAGTGGGGGGGGTTTAGTGGAGCGGGGGGGGGGTTTTAGTGGAGCGGGGGGTTTAGTGGAGCGGGGGTTTTAGTGGAGCGGGGGGGTTTAGTGGAGCGGGGGGTTTTAGTGGAGCGGGGGGTTTTAGTGGAGTGGGGGGGGGTTTAGTGGAGCGGGGGGTTTTAGTGGAGCGGAGGGTTTAGTGGAGCGGGGGTTTTAGTGGAGCGGGGGGGTTTAGTGGAGCGGGGGGTTTTAGTGGAGCGGGGGGTTTAGTGGAGCGGGGGTTTTAGTGGAGCGGGGGGGGTTTAGTGGAGCGGGGGGTTTTAGTGGAGTGGGGGGGGGTTTAGTGGAGCGGGGGGGTTTAGTGGAGCGGGGGGGTTTTAGTGGAGCGGGGGTTTTAGTGGAGCGCGGGGGGTTTTAGTGGAGCGGGGGGGGGGTTAGTGGGAGCGGGGGGGTTTTAGTGGAGCGGGGGGTTTAGTGGAGCGGGGGGTTTTAGGGGAGCGGGGGGTTTTAGTGGAGGCGGGGGGGGTTTAGTGGAGCGGGGGGGTTTAGTGGAGCGGGGGGTTTAGTGGAGCGGGGGGGTTTTAGTGGAGCGGGGGGTTTAGTGGAGCGGGGGGGTTTAGTGGGGCGGGGGGTTTTAGTGGAGCGGGGGTTTAGTGAGAGCGGGGGGTTTAGTGGAGCGGGGGGGTTTAGTGAGCGGGGGGTTAGTGGAGCGGGGGGGGGGTTTAGTGGAGGCGGGGGGTTTTAGTGGAGGCGGGGGGTTTAGTGGAGGCGGGGGGGTTTAGTGGAGGGGGGGGTTTAGTGGAGTGGGGGGGGGGTTTAGTGGAGCGGGGGTTTTAGTGGAGCGGGGGGTTTTAGTGGAGCGGGGGGGGTTTTAGTGGAGCGGGGGGGTAGGGGGGGGTTTAGTGGAGCGGGGGGTTTAGTGGAGCGGGGGGTTTAGTGGAGCGGGGGGGTTTAGTGGAGCGGGGGGCTTAGTGGAGCGGGGGGCTTAGTGGAGCGGGGGGTAAACTGTGGGAACATGAAGAGCCGCTTGGGAGCCGAAACAGCCGGCTCTTTAAGAGAGCCGAGCGAAATGATCCGGCTCACTAACGTAGAAAGACACCCCGGGGTGGACGCCCTCTCAGCCCTGGTCTGGCGGAAACACTGTGGGTCTCTGCAGAAAACATAATCGGCGCTTTCACACCGGAGTACTTTTTTTGGGAGTCCCAGCAGCTTCGACTGAAGCCTCCCCACTCCGGGGACCTCCGGGGGGCAGTATACGCCGTGAAGCGGTTTGCAGCCTGCCAGTAAACCCAGAGCAGAAGAAGAAGAAGTGACCTCATCCTCCCTCGGGGACTTGCTGGGACACTAAAGAGTCGGGGAACAAGTACGCGCTAAGTACTCGGAGGGGAAGGAGGTCTGAGCACTCATCAGCTCAAAGGTCAGGGGTCAGCCGCCCTTCTTTGATCAGCTCCCATGAGACGAGTCTCACGGCGAAATCTCATAATGACCTCAGATGTGAAGGCGTCGGGGTCGGAGGTCGAGTTCCTCCTCAGGAGATCCAGCTGAGACGACAGCAGCGACCTCCAGTTCACTACACACACACACACACACACACACACACACACACACACACACACACACACACACACACACGATCTGAAGAGCTGCGCAGACAAGGTTCTCTAAACTACTGAGGGATCAGAACAAGAGACAGGTGCTGACCTGAGGGACAGGTAGCTGAGGCTCACCTGTGGTCACCTGACTGGTTCCTGTTGTTGTTGTTGTTGTTGTTGTTGGAGAGGTGGTGACCGGAGCTGAGAGTAAACACAGTCAGATTAAACGGCGATGTGGAGGAACGCTATGCGTCTGTTTGACCTGCACCAAGTCTCTGCTGTATGGACACATCAACGTGTCCACTCTGCTGTATGGACACATCAACGTGTCCACTCTGCTGTATGGACACATCAACGTGTCCACTCTGCTGTATGGACACATCAACGTGTCCACTCTGCTGTATGGACACATCAACGTGTCTCTGCTGTATGGACACATCAACGTGTCCACTCTGCTGTATGGACACATCAACGTGTCCACTCTGTCTCTGCTGTATGGACACATCATCATGTCTCTGCTGTATGGACACATCAACATGTCTCTGCTGTATGGACACATCAACGTGTCCACTCTGCTGTATGGACACATCAACGTGTCCACTCTGCTGTATGGACACATCAACGTGTCTCTGCTGTATGGACACATCAACGTGTCCACTCTGTCTCTGCTGTATGGACACATCAACGTGTCCACTCTGTCTCTGCTGTATGGACACATCAACGTGTCCACTCTGTCTCTGCTGTATGGACACATTATCATGTCTCTGCTGTATGGACACATCAACATGTCTCTGCTGTATGGACACATCAACGTGTCCACTCTGCTGTATGGACACATCAACGTGTCCACTCTGTCTCTGCTGTATGGACACATCAACGTGTCCACTCTGTCTCTGCTGTATGGACACATTATCATGTCTCTGCTGTATGGACACATCAACATGTCTCTGCTGTATGGACACATCAACGTGTCCACTCTGCTGTATAGACACATCAACGTGTCTCTGCTGTATGGACACATCAACATGTCTCTGCTGTATGGACACATCAACGTGTCCACTCTGCTGTATGGACACATCAACATGTCTCTGCTGTATGGACACATCAACGTGTCCACTCTGCTGTATGGACACATCAACGTGTCCACTCTGCTGTATGGACACATCAACGTGTCTCTGCTGTATGGACACATCAACATGTCTGCTGTATGGACACATCAACGTGTCCACTCTGCTGTATGGACACATCAACGTGTCCACTCTGTCTCTGCTGTATGGACACATCAACGTGTCCACTCTGTCTCTGCTGTATGGACACATCATCATGTCCACTCTGCTGTATGGACACATCAACGTGTCCACTCTGCTGTATGGACACATCAACGTGTCTCTGCTGTATGGACACATCAACATGTCTCTGCTGTATGGACACATCAACGTGTCCACTCTGCTGTATGGACACATCAACGTGTCCACTCTGCTGTATGGACACATCAACATGTCTCTGCTGTATGGACACATCAACGTGTCCACTCTGCTGTATGGACACATCATCATGTCTCTGCTGTATGGACACATCAACGTGTCTCTGCTGTATGGACACATCAACGTGTCCACTCTGCTGTATGGACACATCAACGTGTCTCTGCTGTATGGACACATCATCGTGTCTCTGCTGTATGGACACATCAACGTGTCCACTCTGTCTCTGCTGTATGGACACATCAACGTGTCTCTGCTGTATGGACACATCAACGTGTCCACTCTGTCTCTGCTGTATGGACACGTCATCGTGTCTCTGAGCCTCACCTTTGACCACCCTCAGGTTCATGATGACCTTCTTGTCGTTGAAGAGGCCGTGGATGTCGACGCGGCAGCAGTACGGCCCGCTGTCCGTCCTCTGAACGTCCAGGATGTCCAGATCCATCTGCCCGTCCAGAACCGCCCCGCTGAGCCGGTACCGCTCCGACACCTGGGACCAACGCAAGGTCAGTGTGCGGAGAAGTGTCTTTGAAGGACACCTAATGTGCAAACATCAACATGTGTCCCCTCTTCTTCATGTCTCTTCTACATCAACATGTGTCCCCTCTTCTTCATGTCTCTTCTACATCAACATGTGTCCCCTCTTCTCCATGTCTCTTCTACATCAACAGGTGTCCCCTCTTCTCCATGTCTCTTCTACATCAACATGTGTCCCCTCTTCTCCATGTCTCTTCTACATCAACATGTGTCCCCTCTTCTTCACGTCTCCTCTACATCAACATGTGTCCCCTCTTCTCCATGTCTCCTCTACATCAACATGTGTCCCCTCTTCTCCATGTCTCTTCTACATCAACATGTGTCCCCTCTTCCTCATGTCTCTTCTACATCAACATGTGTCCCCTTCTCCATGTCTCCTCTACATCAACATGTGTCCCCTCTTCTCCATGTCTCTTCTACATCAACATGTGTCCCCTCTTCTCCATGTCTCCTCTACATCAACAGGTGTCCCCTCTTCTCCATGTCTCCTCTACATCAACATGTGTCCCCTCTTCTCCATGTCTCTTCTACATCAACATGTGTCCCCTCTTCCTCATGTCTCTTCTACATCAACATGTGTCCCCTTCTCCATGTCTCTTCTACATCAACAAGTGTCCCCTCTTCTCCATGTCTCTTCCACATCAACATGTGTCCCCTCTTCTCCATGTCTCTCCTACATCAACATGTGTCCCCTCTTCTCCATGTCTCTTCTACATCAACATGTGTCCCCTCTTCCTCATGTCTCTTCTACATCAACATGTGTCCCCTCTTCTCCATGTCTCTTCCACATCAACATGTGTCCCCTCTTCTTCATGTCTCTCCTACATCAACATGTGTCCCCTCTTCTCCATGTCTCTTCTACATCACCATGTGTCCCCTCTTCTCCATGTCTCTTCTACATCAACATGTGTCCCCTCTTCTCCATGTCTCTTCTACATCAACATGTGTCCCCTCTTCTTCATGTCTCTTCTACATCAACATGTGTCCCCTCTTCTTCATGTCTCTTCTACATCAACATGTGTCCCCTCTTCTTCATGTCTCCTCTACATCAACATGTGTCCCCTCTTCTCCATGTCTCTTCTACATCAACATGTGTCCCCTCTTCTCCATGTCTCTTCTACATCAACATGTGTCCCCTCTTCCTCATGTCTCTTCTACATCAACACGTGTCCCCTCTTCGACATCAACATGTGCCCCTCTTCTCCATGTCTCTTCTACATCAACACGTGTCCCCTCTTCTACATCAACATGTGTCCCCTCTTCTTCATGTCTCTTCTACATCAACATGTGTCCCCTCTTCTTCATGTCTCTTCTACATCAACATGTGTCCCCTCTTCTCCATGTCTCTCCTACATCAACATGTGTCCCCTCTTCTCCATGTCTCTTCTACATCAACATGTGTCCCCTCTTCTTCATGTCTCTTCTACATCAACATGTGTCCCCTCTTCTTCATGTCTCTTCTACATCAACATGTGTCCCCTCTTCTACATCAACATGTGTCCCCTCTTCTCCATGTCTCTCCTACATCAACATGTGTCCCCTCTTCTACATCAACATGTGTCCCCTCTTCTTCATGTCTCTTCTACATCAACATGTGTCCCCTCTTCTTCATGTCTCTTCTACATCAACACGTGTCCCCTCTTCTTCATGTCTCTTCTACATCAACATGTGTCTCCTCTTCTTCATGTCTCTTCTACATCAACATGTGTCCCCTCTTCTTCATGTCTCTTCTACATCAACATGTGTCCCCTCTTCTACATCAACATGTGTCCCCTCTTCTTCATGTCTCTTCTACATCAACATGTGTCCCCTCTTCTTCATGTCTCCTCTACATCAACATGTGTCCCCTCTTCTCCATGTCTCTTCTACATCAACATGTGTCCCCTCTTCTCCATGTCTCTTCTACATCAACATGTGTCCCCTCTTCCTCATGTCTCTTCTACATCAACACGTGTCCCCTCTTCGACATCAACATGTGCCCCTCTTCTTCATGTCTCTTCTACATCAACATGTGTCCCCTCTTCCTCATGTCTCTTCTACATCAACATGTGTCCCCTCTTCTTCATGTCTCTTCTACATCAACATGTGTCCCCTCTTCTTCATGTCTCCTCTACATCAACATGTGTCCCCTCTTCTTCATGTCTCTTCTACATCACCATGTGTCCCCTCTTCTTCATGTCTCTTCTACATCAACATGTGTCCCCTCTTCTCCATGTCTCTTCTACATCAACATGTGTCCCCTCTTCTTCATGTCTCTTCTACATCAACATGTGTCCCCTCTTCTTCATGTCTCTTCTACATCAACATGTGTCCCCTCTTCTTCATGTCTCTTCTACATCAACATGTGTCCCCTCTTCTTCATGTCTCCTCTACATCAACATGTGTCCCCTCTTCTTCATGTCTCTTCTACATCAACATGTGTCCCCTCTTCTTCATGTCTCTTCTACATCAACATGTGTCCCCTCTTCTTCATGTCTCTTCTACATCAACATGTGTCCCCTCTTCTTCATGTCTCTTCTACATCAACATGTGTCCCCACTTCTTCATGTCTATTCTACATCAACAGGTGTCCCCTCTTCTTCATGTCTCCTCTACATCAACACGTGTCCCCTCTTCTTCATGTCTCCTCTACATCAACACGTGTCCCCTCTTCTTCATGTCTCCTCTACATCAACACGTGTCCCCTCTTCTTCATGTCTCTTCTACATCAACATGTGTCCCCTCTTCTCCATGTCTCTTCTACATCAACATGTGTCCCCTCTTCTTCATGTCTCTTCTACATCAACATGTGTCCCCTCTTCTCCATGTCTCTTCTACATCAACATGTGTCCCCTCTTCTCCATGTCTCTTCTACATCAACATGTGTCCCCTCTTCTTCATGTCTCTTCTACATCAACATGTGTCCCCTCTTCTTCATGTCTCTTCTACATCAACATGTGTCCCCTCTTCTTCATGTCTCCTCTACATCAACATGTGTCCCCTCTTCTCCATGTCTCTTCTACATCAACATGTGTCCCCTCTTCCTCATGTCTCTTCTACATCAACACGTGTCCCCTCTTCGACATCAACATGTGTCCCCTCTTCTCCATGTCTCTTCTACATCAACATGTGTCCCCTCTTCTCCATGTCTCTTCTACATCAACATGTGTCCCCTCTTCTCCATGTCTCTTCTACATCAACATGTGTCCCCTCTTCTCCATGTCTCTTCTACATCAACATGTGTCCCCTCTTCTTCATGTCTCTTCTACATCAACATGTGTCCCCTCTTCTTCATGTCTCTTCTACATCAACATGTGTCCCCTCTTCTACATCAACATGTGTCCCCTCTTCTTCATGTCTCTTCTACATCAACACGTGTCCCCTCTTCTTCATGTCTCTTCTACATCAACATGTGTCCCCTCTTCTTCATGTCTCTTCTACATCAACATGTGTCCCCTCTTCTTCATGTCTCTTCTACATCAACATGTGTCCCCTCTTCTACATGTCTCTTCTACATCAACATGTGTCCCCTCTTCTTCATGTCTCTTCTACATCAACATGTGTCCCCTCTTCTTCATGTCTCTTCTACATCAACATGTGTCCCCTCTTCTACATGTCTCTTCTACATCAACATGTGTCCCCTCTTCTCCATGTCTCTCCTACATCAACATGTGTCCCCTCTTCTACATCAACATGTGTCCCCTCTTCTTCATGTCTCTTCTACATCAACATGTGTCCCCTCTTCTTCATGTCTCCTCTACATCAACACGTGTCCCCTCTTCTTCATGTCTCTTCTACATCAACATGTGTCCCCTCTTCCTCATGTCTCTTCTACATCAACATGTGTCCCCTCTTCCTCATATCTCTTCTACATCAACATGTGTCCCCTCTTCTTCATGTCTCTTCTTCATCACCATGTGTCCCCTCTTCTACATCAACATGTGTCCCCTCTTCTTCATGTCTCTTCTACATCAACACGTGTCCCCTGTTCTGCATGTCTCTTCTACATCAACATGTATTAGTACTTCAGCTGTAACAGAGTGTGTGTACAGTGTGTATTAGTACTTCAGCTGTAACAGAGTGTGTGTACAGTGTGTATTAGTACTTCAGCTGGAACAGAGTGTATGTACAGTGTGTATTAGTACTTCAGCTGTAACAGAGTGTGTACAGTGTGTATTAGTACTTCAGCTGGAACAGAGTGTGTCTATTAGTACTTCAGCTGTAACAGAGTGTGTGTATTAGTACTTCAGCTGGAACAGAGTGTGTGTACAGTGTGTATTAGTACTTCAGCTGTAACAGAGTGTGTGTATTAGTACTTCAGCTGGAACAGAGTGTGTGTACAGTGTGTATTAGTACTTCAGCTGTAACAGAGTGTGTGTATTAGTACTTCAGCTGTAACAGAGTGTGTGTATTAGTACTTCAGCTGGAACAGAGTATGTGTACAGTGTGTATTAGTACTTCAGCTGTAACAGAGTGTGTGTATTAGTACTTCAGCTGTAACAGAGTGTGTGTACAGTGTGTATTAGTACTTCAGCTGGAACAGAGTGTGTATTAGTACTTCAGCTGTAACCGAGTGTGTGTATTAGTACTTCAGCTGTAACAGAGTGTGTACAGTGTGTATTAGTACTTCAGCTGGAACAGAGTGTGTGTATTAGTACTTCAGCTGTAACAGAGTGTGTGTATTAGTACTTCAGCTGGAACAGAGTGTGTGTACAGTGTGTATTAGTACTTCAGCTGGAACAGAGTGTGTATTAGTACTTCAGCTGTAACAGAGTGTGTGTACAGTGTGTATTAGTACTTCAGCTGTAACAGAGTGTGTGTATTAGTACTTCAGCTGTGACACAGTGTGTGTACAGTGTGTATTAGTACTTCAGCTGTAACAGTGTGTGTATTAGTACTTCAGCTGTAACAGAGTGTGTGTACAGTGTGTATTAGTACTTCAGCTGGAACAGAGTGTGTATTAGTACTTCAGCTGTAACAGAGTGTGTGTATTAGTACTTCAGCTGTAACAGAGTGTGTGTACAGTGTGTATTAGTACTTCAGCTGGAACAGAGTGTGTATTAGTACTTCAGCTGGAACAGAGTGTGTGTATTAGTACTTCAGCTGTAACAGAGTGTGTGTATTAGTACTTCAGCTGTAACAGAGTGTGTGTATTAGTACTTCAGCTGGAACAGAGTGTGTGTACAGTGTGTATTAGTACTTCAGCTGGAACAGAGTGTGTGTACAGTGTGTATTAGTACCTCAGCTGTAACAGAGTGTGTGTATTAGTACTTCAGCTGTAACAGAGTGTGTGTATTAGTACTTCAGCTGGAACAGTGTGTGTATTAGTACTTCAGCTGTAACAGAGTGTGTGTACAGTGTGTATTAGTACTTCAGCTGGAACAGAGTGTGTGTACAGTGTGTATTAGTACTTCAGCTGGAACAGAGTGTGTGTGTGTGTGTGTGTGTGTGTGTGTACAGTGTGTATTAGTACTTCAGCTGTAACAGAGTGTGTGTATTAGTACTTCAGCTGTAACAGAGTGTGTGTATTAGTACTTCAGCTGTAACAGAGTGTGTGTACAGTGTGTATTAGTACTTCAGCTGTAACAGAGTGTGTGTATTGGTACTTCAGCTGGAACAGAGTGTGTGCACAGTGTGTATAGTACTTCAGCTGTAACAGAGTGTGTGTACAGTGTGTATTAGTACTTCAGCTGGAACAGAGTGTGTGTACAGTGTGTATTAGTACCTTTGACACAACCCCGTTCTCGTCGCTCTGCAGTAGAAGGTCTCGGCACCAGAACGTTCCGCAGCTCCGCCCCCAGCAGACCCGGCTCCGCCCCAAACGCCTGACCGAGTACTGACAGGTGAGCGAGGCCACGCCCCCTTCCCACACCTTGAAGCAGGACGTCCCTGCGCACACACACACACACACTTACTTGTAATCTCCTTTCTTCTTTTCTACTTTGATAATCGAACTATTTCGGCAAAAGGAAAAAAAGTTATTTCCGTAAAAATATTCAGACTTTTTGGAGGAATTTTAAAAAGAAATTAACTTTCTATTTTCCTCTGGTCTCCCAGCTTCATCAAACCAACGATACGGCTTCTAGCACCGCGAGGCCACATATCAACATACTTCCACATTAGGGTCCTTTCCATCTCGTCAAACGTCTGCGTGAGTGGAGGAGCTGCAGCCGTCAGAGAAACGTAGAGAGGCACGGAGAGAAAATACTACGAGTACCTCAAAGAAGAAGTAAAGTAATCAGGGTGAAGTAAAAGTACCCAGTTTGTTTGTTTCTCACCTGACAGCACGACGAGGAAGAGGACGAAGACCGGAGGAGAGACGGCCGCCATGCTGTGAGTGAGTGTGAGTGTGTGTGTGTGTGTGTGTGTGTGTGTGTGTGTGTGTGTGTGTGTGTGTGTGTGTGTGTGTGTGTCTGACCACAGTGTGTCTCTGTGCTGAGTGAACAATGTGTGTTTGTATGGTAGTAATTTATTAGTATTCAGTTAATTTAATAATAATGAGTTTTTCCTCATGTTTGTTTTATAAAATTTCCGTTCTTTTAAAATATTCAAAATAATCTTTATTGTAGAAATTCAGAATATCTGTCTCTTAATATTTTTGACAATCTTTGTTTTATTTAACATTTATTTGTTGGTGATTTTCCAACTTTTTGGAGATTTCTGCCCGTTTTTCTTTTTAATTCTGCAATTATTTCCAAAACATTCTGACTTTTTTCCTGTAGATTTTATCTGGATATATTTTCTGACTTTTACGCTTGATATTCAGAGTTTCTGATTGCGGTGTTTTGACTTGTTTTTAATATTTCCAGCCAATTTCTCATTAAATGTTTTTTAATATTCCGACTTTTATTGTAATTTCCGTAAATCAGAAATAAAACTGAATTGAGAGAACGTCATTTTGGACTGCAACACAAAGCACCATTCATGCAACACACACACACACACACACACACACACACACACACACACACACACACACACACACACACACACACACACACACACACATACACACTGTGGCTGTGTGGAGATGTCGCCGAAATATAAAGGGTTCATTATTCACGCTAATACTCCCAATGCCCCCCCCCCAAACTCTGAGAGGCTTTTATTTTCAAAAAATGTAACCAAACATTTTAACCGCTTGGTTAACCCTAACCAGGACTCTTTAAAATAGAGACACTACATACTGATATACACCTGAGCATCAGCAGGAGAGGACTCTTTAAAGTAGAGACACTACACACTGACATACACCTGAACATCAGCAGGAGAGGACTCTTTAAAGTAGAGACACTACATGCTGATATACACCTGAACATCAGCAGGAGAGGACTCTTTAAAGTAGAGACACTACATACTGATATACACCTGAACATCAGCAGGAGAGGACTCTTTAAAGTAGAGACACTACACACTGATATACACCTGAACATCAGCAGGAGAGGACTCTTTAAAGTAGAGACACTACACACTGATATACACCTGAACATCAGCAGGAGAGGACTCTTTAAAGTAGAGACACTACATACTGATATACACCTGAACATCAGCAGGAGAGGACTCTTTAAAGTAGAGACACTACATGCTGATATACACCTGAACATCAGCAGGAGAGGACTCTTTAAAGTAGAGACACTACACACTGACATACACCTGAACATCAGCAGGAGAGGACTCTTTAAAGTAGAGACACTACATGCTGATATACACCTGAACATCAGCAGGAGAGGACTCTTTAAAGTAGAGACACTACATACTGATATACACCTGAACATCAGCAGGAGAGGACTCTTTAAAGTAGAGACACTACACACTGATATACACCTGAACATCAGCAGGAGAGGACTCTTTAAAGTAGAGACACTACACACTGATATACACCTGAACATCAGCAGGAGAGGACTCTTTAAAGTAGAGACACTACATACTGATATACACCTGAACATCAGCAGGAGAGGACTCTTTAAAGTAGAGACACTACATGCTGATATACACCTGAACATCAGCAGGAGAGGACTCTTTAAAGTAGAGACACTACATACTGATATACACCTGAACATCAGCAGGAGAGGACTCTTTAAAGTAGAGACACTACACACTGACAAACACCTGAACATCAGCAGGAGAGGACTCTTTAAAGTAGAGACACTACATGCTGATATACACCTGAACATCAGCAGGAGAGGACTCTTTAAAGTAGAGACACTACATACTGATATACACCTGAACATCATCAGGAGAGGACTCTTTAAAGTAGAGACACTACATACTGATATACACCTGAACATCAGCAGGAGAGGACTCTTTAAAGTAGAGACACTACATACTGATATACACCTGAACATCAGCAGGAGGACTCTTTAAAGTAGAGACACTACATACTGATATACACCTGAACATCAGCAGGAGAGGACTCTTTAAAGTAGAGACACTACATACTGATATACACCTGAACATCAGCAGGAGAGGACTCTTTAAAGTAGAGACACTACATGCTGATATACACCTGAACATCAGCAGGAGAGGACTCTTTAAAGTAGAGACACTACACACTGACATACACCTGAACATCAGCAGGAGAGGACTCTTTAAAGTAGAGACACTACATGCTGATATACACCTGAACATCAGCAGGAGAGGACTCTTTAAAGTAGAGACACTACATACTGATATACACCTGAACATCAGCAGGAGAGGACTCTTTAAAGTAGAGACACTACATACTGATATACACCTGAACATCAGCAGGAGAGGACTCTTTAAAGTAGAGACACTACATACTGATATACACCTGAACATCAGCAGGAGAGGACTCTTTAAAGTAGAGACACTACATACTGATATACACCTGAACATCAGCAGGAGAGGACTCTTTAAAGTAGAGACGCTACATACTGATATACACCTGAACATCAGCAGGAGAGGACTCTTTAAAGTAGAGACACTACATACTGATATACACCTGAACATCAGCAGGAGAGGACTCTTTAAAGTAGAGACACTACATACTGATCATCAGCTGGAGAGGACTCTTTAAAGTAGAGACACTACATACTGATATACACCTGAACATCAGCAGGAGAGGACTCTTTAAAGTAGAGACACTACATACTGATATACACCTGAACATCAGCAGGAGAGGACTCTTTAAAGTGGAGACACTACATACTGATATACACCTGAACATCAGCGGGAGAGGACTCTTTAAAGTAGAGACACTACATACTGATATACACCTGAACATCAGCAGGAGAGGACTCTTTAAAGTAGAGACACTACATACTGATATACACCTGAACATCAGCAGGAGAGGACTCTTTAAAGTAGAGACACTACATACTGATATACACCTGAACATCAGCAGGAGAGGACTCTTTAAAGTAGAGACACTACATACTGATATACACCTGAACATCAGCAGAAGAGGACTCTTTAAAGTAGAGACACTACATACTGATATACACCTGAACATCAGCAGGAGAGGACTCTTTAAAGTAGAGACACTACATACTGATATACACCTGAACATCAGCAGGAGAGGACTCTTCTGCTGATGTTCAGGTGTATATCAGTATGTAGTGTCTCTACTTTAAAGAGTCCTCTCCTGCTGATGTTCAGGTGTATATCAGTATGTAGTGTCTCTACTTTAAAGAGTCCTCTCCTGCTGATGTTCAGGTGTATATCAGTATGTAGTGTCTCTACTTTAAAGAGTCCTCTCCTGCTGAGTCTTTAAATAAAAACATGTACACGGTGCAAACAGAAGACAAGTAATAAAATGAAGGACAAACAACAAAGGTCTTTTTACAAAAAACGTATTTTTATTAATTGTTTTTTACAGTTTAATTGTATATGTTTTCACTTTTCCTGTCCTGTCCTTCTCGTCTCTTCCTCGTCTTATGGAGAACATTTAACATGCTTAGTTAAAGGTGGGGGGGTGAGTCTGAGGAAGCGGCTCGAGATGCACTTGTTGTTATTTTCCATGGAAAGCTCTCAACGTCCCGATAGCAATGAATATCTGAAGTGCTTTGAAGCCGTGGCGCTGCAGAAAGCTCGACCAATCATCTGAGCCGGCTGAAGTAACTGGACGGCCTACCTGCCTGTCAGCCTTCCATCGGGGCACACACTGATCTCTGCCCTCATTGGTCCTGTGCGCGTCCGTGTGTGTTGGGGGAGGGGCTCTGAGAGGAAGGGGCAGATTTTCTCCGGCTGTGTATTTTCAAATTCTAGCCACTCGAGCTGCTTCTCCGTTCTTACCTCCCCCACCTTTAAGGCTTCAAAACTTTGATTATTGATCAAAGTTAGAATGCTCATCTGATCTAATGGACTCAAGATGTTCCTGTTCCAGATGTCCCAACGCGTCCCGGTCAGATCTGGACCCTTGGTCTGGTGTTTCCTCCTGGATGCTACGGCTACCTAAAGAAACACAATAATAATCTAACCTACGCTCAACCTGCCGCTGGGCCCAGAAAGCAAACGTTACGCACAACGTCCAATGTCCAGGCAGAAGATCCTTTCATCCCTTTATTGTAGTATTCCAATAAAATACAGAGAACTACGGCAACTACAATTATTACGATAAATAATGATTCATTCACTAAAACAAACAGTCCGAAAATAAATGTTTACTTTTAAAATAACATAAACCAATATTTAGCTCCAACGCTGAAGGTAGAGTTGGTTCCGTGAAGGCAGGATGCGCTTTCTACACTCTGATTGGTCTATTCTGCTTCAGCGATGCCCTGCTCTTCATCTCTGTCCAGGGGGGAGGGGTCTTCATCTCTGCAGGGGGGAGGGGTCTTCATCTCTCTGCAGGGGGGAGGGGTCTTCATCTCTCTGCAGGGGGGAGGGGTCTTCATCTCTCTGCAGAGGGGAGGGGTCTTCAGACCAAAGTCTGTGAACAGTCGCCTCGGCTAACGGGAAGTCTTCAAACTTGACTCTTTTTTCTTCCGGAATGTGGGGAAGTATTTCTCCTTCGCAGAACTTCAGTTTCTCTCTCAGTCGGTCCGGACCGAACTCCAGCAGCTGAAACAGGAAGAGCTCAGATTCAGCAACATGGAGCCCATCATGAACTACAACTCCCATGAGCCTCTGGGAACACGTATAAATATCAATTACATAATGTAATCGATTGACAGCCCTTTACATTGTCAATACATAAAGATATATATCGTTTTTCCACATTTCTATATTTCTATTTATACATTTATGTGGAATTTTCTCCATTTCGTTTAAAAATTCTTCACATTTATTTCACGAAATCTCATAAAATTAAAATGGTCTTCAAATTTCTCTATCTTTTATTTATCTTTAAAATTAGTTTTCTAGGTGTTTTTCAAGTATTCCTTGGATATAAGATATTTTGGGGAATTTCTTCTTTCTTTTTACACATTTTCTTCTCGACATGTTTCACATCCTTTTTTTTGGACTTTTTAAACATATTTGTGTATTTCTTTAACAACAAGGGCCGTGGTGCTTCTGAGAAAAGGAGCTGAGGTCAAACTCTGAAACGAGTCCTTAAAGAAGACTGACCAGATCCACTCTGGTCGGTCCTACAAAGTCGTCCTGGAGATATATAAATATATGAAATGTAGAGAAAAGCCTGAGGCTGAGCTGTGGACAAGAAGACAAGAGGAAGTGATCACCTTGTCCTCCACATGCAGAGCGATGCCCACGTTATCCCAGACATAGTACTCGGGCCCCCAGCCGTGCCTGCGGGGCGTGTAGGGCTGAGCCTCCATCTGCTGAGTCTCATCGTTCTGGACCAACTGGTAGCTGACCGAGAGACAGGAAGTCAGTCCTTAACTCATTTCCTGTCTGACCCTCCAGGTACCTGTCATTGTTGTGTTCTCACCTGTGAGTTCCACACATGGCCTCAGGCCTCCAGGTGAAGCGGCCATCTCTGTAGCAGCAGACAGCGTCTGGGTCGTCAATCAGAAGAGGATGTTCAGAGAACTGCTCCTGATTGGCCGGACTGTGGACCAGCACCACGTACATCACTTCCTGTGGGTACAGGTGGGTTTGATATACCCGCATGACGGGCTGCTCACCGCCGCAAAACTGGAGAGAGAAGAAGAGCTTTTACACAGAATCAGGTGGAAAAATCAACAAAGTTATAAACTTATATTCAGTCAGAAAACTCTCGTGTTTCTTGATATGTTCATTAGAGGCAGCAAATAGTTTGAATTAGTCTAGTCTCTAGCCTCATCACTCCACAGACTTACATAGAACATTGAGTGATGATTAGATACCTATCCCCCAACACTCTGGAGATTAGATACCTATCCCCCAACACTATGGAGATTGGATACCTATCCCCCAACACTATGGAGATTGGATACCTATCCCCCAACACTATGGAGATTGGATACCTATCCCCCAACACTATGGAGATTGGATACCTATCCCCCAACACTATGGAGATTAGATACCTATCCCCCAACACTCTGGAGATTAGATACCTATCCCCCAACACTATGGAGATTAGATACCTATCCCCCAACACTCTGTGGAGATTAGATACCTATCCCCCAACACTCTCTGGAGATTGGATACCTATCCCCCAACACTATGGAGATTGGATACCTATCCCCCAACACTATGGAGATTAGATACCTATCCCCCAACACACTATGGAGATTAGATACCTATCCCCCAACACACTATGGAGATTAGATACCTATCCCCAACACTCTGTGGAGATTAGATACCTATCCCCCAACACACTATGGAGATTAGATACCTATCCCCCAACACTATGGAGATTAGATACCTATCCCCTACACTCTATGGAGATTAGATACCTATCCCCCAACACTCTGGAGATTAGATACCTATCCCCTACACTCTATGGAGATTAGATACCTATCCCCCAACACTCTGGAGATTAGATACCTATCCCCAACACTCTATGGAGATTAGATACCTATCCCCCAACACTCTCTGGAGATTAGATACCTATCCCCCAACACTATGGAGATTAGATACCTATCCCCTACACTATGGAGATTAGATACCTATCCCCCAACACTCTCTGGAGATTAGATACCTATCCCCCAACACACTATGGAGATTAGATACCTATCCCCCAACACACTATGGAGATTAGATACCTATCCCCCAACACACTATGGAGATTAGATACCTATCCCCCTACACACTATGGAGATTAGATACCTATCCCCCAACACTCTATGGAGATTAGATACCTATCCCCCTACACTCTATGGAGATTAGATACCTATCCCCCAACACACTCTGGAGATTAGATACCTATCCCCCAACACACTATGGAGATTAGATACCTATCCCCCAACACTCTATGGAGATTAGATACCTATCCCCCTACACACTATGGAGATTAGATACCTATCCCCCAACACACTATGGAGATTAGATACCTATCCCCCAACACTCTATGGAGATTAGATACCTATCCCCCAACACTCTGGAGATTAGATACCTATCCCCCTACACTCTGGAGATTAGATACCTATCCCCCAACACACTCTGGAGATTAGATACCTATCCCCCAACACACTATGGAGATTAGATACCTATCCCCCAACACTCTGGAGATTAGATACCTATCCCCCAACACTCTATGGAGATTAGATACCTATCCCCCTACACACTCTGGAGATTAGATACCTATCCCCCTACACTCTATGGAGATTAGATACCTATCCCCCAACACTCTGGAGATTAGATACCTATCCCCCTACACTCTATGGAGATTAGATACCTATCCCCCAACACTCTATGGAGATTAGATACCTATCCCCCAACACACTCTGGAGATTAGATACCTATCCCCCAACACTCTATGGAGATTAGATACCTATCCCCCAACACGCTATGGAGATTAGATACCTATCCCCCAACACTATGGAGATTAGATACCTATCCCCTAACTCTATGGAGATTAGATACCTATCCCCAACACTCTGGAGATTAGATACCTATCCCCCTACACTCTATGGAGATTAGATACCTATCCCCTAACTCTATGGAGATTAGATACCTATCCCCCAACACTCTGGAGATTAGAAACCTATCCCCCTACACTCTATGGAGATTAGATACCTATCCCCCAACACTCTGTGGAGATTAGATACCTATCCCCCAACACTCTATGGAGATTAGATACCTATCCCCCAACACGCTATGGAGATTAGATACCTATCCCCCAACACTATGGAGATTAGATACCTATCCCCTAACTCTATGGAGATTAGATACCTATCCCCCAACACTCTGGAGATTAGATACCTATCCCCCTACACACTATGGAGATTAGATACCTATCCCCTAACTCTATGGAGATTAGATACCTATCCCCCAACACTCTGGAGATTAGATACCTATCCCCCAACACACTATGGAGATTAGATACCTATCCCCCAACACTCTGTGGAGATTAGATACCTATCCCCTAACTCTATGGAGATTAGATACCTATCCCCCAACACTCTGGAGATTAGATACCTATCCCCCAACACACTATGGAGATTAGATACCTATCCCCCAACACACTATGGAGATTAGATACCTATCCCCAACACTCTGTGGAGATTAGATACCTATCCCCCAACACACTATGGAGATTAGATACCTATCCCCCAACACTATGGAGATTAGATACCTATCCCCTACACTCTATGGAGATTAGATACCTATCCCCCAACACTCTGGAGATTAGATACCTATCCCCTACACTCTATGGAGATTAGATACCTATCCCCCAACACTCTGGAGATTAGATACCTATCCCCTACACTCTCTGGAGATTAGATACCTATCCCCCAACACTCTCTGGAGATTAGATACCTATCCCCCAACACTCTCTGGAGATTAGATACCTATCCCCCAACACTATGGAGATTAGATACCTATCCCCTACACTATGGAGATTAGATACCTATCCCCTACACTATGGAGATTAGATACCTATCCCCCAACACTCTCTGGAGATTAGATACCTATCCCCCAACACTATGGAGATTAGATACCTATCCCCCAACACTCTATGGAGATTAGATACCTATCCCCCTACACACTATGGAGATTAGATACCTATCCCCCAACACACTATGGAGATTAGATACCTATCCCCCAACACTCTATGGAGATTAGATACCTATCCCCCAACACTCTGGAGATTAGATACCTATCCCCCTACACTCTGGAGATTAGATACCTATCCCCCAACACACTATGGAGATTAGATACCTATCCCCCAACACTCTGGAGA
>NW_027263209.1:71394-114511 GCF_902827115.2 Pseudochaenichthys georgianus
ACCTGAGGGAGACTCACCTGTGGACTCTGTTGGACATAGTGTTTATTATTACAGAGAATATAAAAACATTAATATTTAATGTTCGTATTATCGACCGGTTGAAGCTGCTTTCATCACGCTGACTGTCAGATTCAAGCTATAGTCACGTTCATTTCAAAAATAAGACAATTTCATGATTTCACAAATGTTTTTATTTTCTGCTTCAGCCTCCCCATGTGTTTTGGGGGGGGGTGGTATGGGGCCGGGGGGGGAGGGGGTGGACCGAAAAAATATATTTCATTCCGTTATTTGTGATTTTATATAAAGCCACCTGCTTTCATGTTTATATGTTCATGAAATAAACGAGTTAATCAAAGATAAATACTTATTAAATCTAATCAATCGTTTTTAAATCCGATCTGAAGACTTTTGATTTTTTTAGGGGTTAAAAAACCTCAATAAAATAAAACTGACTGAATATAAATACTCTTTTCTTTTTTTTTTAAATAAAAAGTCATTTCAAATACTGTAATTCGACAATCTGTGTTTCATTTGTATTTTATGTTCTGCTATCAACGGCTAAGTGCAAACGGCTAACGTTAGCTCGCTCAGGTTAGCATCTTCAGGAACAATGTGGTGCTAACATTTAACACAACTTGAGAGATATTACATTGTGTTTAACAAACAGAAGTTTACAATATCATTTGTTTTAATAAACTGGCGTTGAACCTGAAATAGAAAATACAAATATTTCTTGTGTATAAATATATATATAAATATAAATACATGTCTTTATTTTAAATAAAATGTATTTACACATGCTGTCATCGGATAATCTGTGTTTCATTATTAATATATACTCTTCTAAAGCAACAGCTGCTAAAGGCTAACAGCTAGCTGCTAACAGTTAATGGCTAACAGCTAGCGGCTAACAGCTAGCTCTCCTGCAGATCATTAATTGTGCTTTAAACTCATGAGATATTATATATTCTATAAATTAATTTTAGAAATTGTGTAAACTCTGAAAATGTTTTCTAATAAAGTTGAATCCGTAATAATATTTATTAATTTGTTTATAATATTAGTTTTATGAATCTAATCCTGGAGAGTAGTTAAAGCTTCATGTTCTGCTCTACGAGTAAATCTAATGCAGAATATATCATTTTATAGGAGAATAGTAAACGTCCCCTTGACCTCAGTTTGTTGACTTGATGTTTGTATTTGTTTACTCTCTGACGCAGATGCAGGTTTGTTTATGATTTGAATATGCGAACGACTCCCAAATATATCTATCCCTAAAAACAACCACCAGCTCTCTGATGCCCCTGGTCGACTGACTTAATGACTTAAAGGCCTGGATGGTGCTAAACTTTTAGACAGATGAGAGCAAAACGGAGGTCATCGTGTTTGGACCACATGGTGAAGGCTGAGCTGAGGCCCCACACAGCCTGCGTGACCTGCGTGGGGAGCGGCGGGCCTGGTTCCCTGCAACCCTCTGCAAAACCCACGGTCACACATCTTGGCGTAAAAATCGGCAGTGCTTTCAAATGAGATGAACTCTGTGGTTGAGTCCAGTGGTTATCACCTGGGCCCAGGAGCTCAAACTTTTCACTGAAATAATACACCATTGTTTCCTTCACGGCAAATCAATCTCATTTTTCATTTTTTGGTCACGTTTGTGGCCTATTTTGCTTTCAACCAAATGTTGATGACATAAATGTTTATGCTCATAAACTTATCACAACAAAGATTGTCATCACAAATGTAATTTAGATTAAAGAAAAAATATCTTCAACGAAAAAAAAGTCCGTCATCTGTCATCACCTTTCAGAGGTAATTGCGGACAATAGATGTCTCTGCAATGTGGGCTCTTGTCTTCCTTGTAGTATTTTCCATATCCAGGGCCCAGGAGTTCAACACTTTTAATCCCTATCTGATCAGATTTGGATTTTGGGGAGTTCAAGACCAAACACAGGATTAGGATCACTTTGATATCAGATCAGGAAATCCATCCAAGCTTTAATCTGGATCAAATCTTCAAAACGGGTAGTTCAAACCGACAACACAGGGTTGGGATCAGTTTGATCCCAAAAAACTGGATTATCCTGATCCCACCAGAGGGGTGGGTTTCCAGTGGATTACCAGAGCAACATGTACTGTACCATTTATTTAAAAATATGTTTCAATATAAATAAGATGGCAAAGTTTGTGAACTGAAATAATACATAATTTTTAGCCTTCACGGCAAATCAATTTCACTTTTCATTTTTTGGTCACGTTTGTGGCCTATTTTGTTTTCAACCAAATGTTGATGACATAAATGTTTATGCTCATAAAAGTATCACAACAAAGATTGTCAATCACAAATGTAATTTAGATTAAAGAAAAAATATCGTCAATATAAAAAAAGTCCATCACCTGTCATCACCTTTCAAAGGTAATTGCGGACGATAGAAGTCTCTGCAACGTGGTCTCTTGTCTTCCTTGTAGTATTCTTCATGTCCACTAGATGGCGCTCGGTAGGATTAAAGCACTGATATTCAGTAGTCTTCTTGAAAACTCATAATCTGGATCAGGCTGATCCTATCCTGAATTGCTTTGAGCTCCAGGGACAACAGCTGTGCGACTTCTCTGATCCTGGATCACAAAACATGGGATTTCAAAATCTGATCGGATCTGATTGAGATTAAAAGTGTTGAACTCTTGGGCCCTGAGGCTCCTGTCCGAACTCAAACCGGTCTGATCCTTTTAGACTTTGAGACTTTGAGAGTAACTCATGCCTTTGTTTTGACTCGTTTAGATTATTGTAATGCCGGCCTAAACCAGACCTCGCTGGCACGCCTGCAGCTGGCACGCAACGCACGTATGAGCATATCAAACCTATTCTGGCTTCCCTCCACTGGCTTCCTCTTTAAAGTAGAGACACTACATACTGATATACACCTGAGCATCAGCAGGAGAGGACTCTTTAAAGTAGAGACACTACATACTGATATACACCTGAACATCAGCAGGAGAGGACTCTTTAAAGTAGAGACATTACATACTGATATACACCTGAACATCAGCAGGAGAGGACTCTTTAAAGTAGAGACTCTACATACTGATATACACCTGAACATCAGCAGGAGAGGACTCTTTAAAGTAGAGACTCTACATACTGATATACACCTGAACATCAGCAGGAGAGGACTCTTTAAAGTAGAGACACCACATACTGATATACACCTGAACATCAGCAGGAGAGGACTCTTTAAAGTAGAGACACTACATACTGATATACACCTGAACATCAGCAGGAGAGGACTCTTTAAAGTAGAGACACTATGTACTGATATACACCTGAACATCAGCAGGAGAGGACTCTTTAAAGTAGAGACACTACTTACTGATATACACCTGAACATCAGCAGGAGAGGACTCTTTAAAGTAGAGACACTACATACTGATATACACCTGAACATCAGCAGGAGAGGACTCTTTAAAGTAGAGACACTACATACTGATATACACCTGAACATCAGCAGGAGAGGACTCTTTAAAGTAGAGACACTACATACTGATATACACCTGAACATCAGCAGGAGAGGACTCTTTAAAGTAGAGACACTACGTACTGATATACACCTGAACATCAGCAGGAGAGGACTCTTTAAAGAAGAGACACTACATACTTATATACACCTGAACACCAGCAGGAGAGGACTCTTTAAAGTAGAGACACTACATACTGATATACACCTGAACATCAGCAGGAGAGGACTCTTTAAAGTAGAGACACTACTTACTGATATACACCTGAACATCAGCAGGAGAGGACTCTTTAAAGTAGAGACACTACATACTGATATACACCTGAACATCAGCAGGAGAGGACTCTTTAAAGTAGAGACACTACATACTGATATACACCTGAACATCAGCAGGAGAGGACTCTTTAAAGTAGAGACACTACATACTGATATACACCTGAACATCAGCAGGAGAGGACTCTTTAAAGTAGAGACACTACGTACTGATATACACCTGAACATCAGCAGGAGAGGACTCTTTAAAGTAGAGACACTACGTACTGATAAACACCTGAACATCAGCAGGAGAGGACTCTTTAAAGTAGAGACACCACATACTGATATACACCTGAACATCAGCAGGAGAGGACTCTTTAAAGTAGAGACACCACATACTGATATACACCTGAACATCAGCAGGAGAGGACTCTTTAAAGTAGAGACACTACGTACTGATATACACCTGAACATCAGCAGGAGAGGACTCTTTAAAGTAGAGACACTACGTACTGATAAACACCTGAACATCAGCAGGAGAGGACTCTTTAAAGTAGAGACACCACATACTGATATACACCTGAACATCAGCAGGAGAGGACTCTTTAAAGTAGAGACACCACATACTGATATACACCTGAACATCAGCAGGAGAGGACTCTTTAAAGTAGAGACACTACGTACTGATATACACCTGAACACCAGCAGGAGAGGACTCTTTAAAGTAGAGACACTACATACTTATATACACCTGAACATCACCAGGAGAGGACTCTTTAAAGTAGAGACACTACTTACTGATAGACACCTGAACATCAGCAGGAGAGGACTCTTTAAAGTAGAGACACTACATACTGATATACACCTGAACATCAGCAGGAGAGGACTCTTTAAAGTAGAGACACTACATACTGATATACACCTGAACATCAGCAGGAGAGGACTCTTTAAAGTAGAGACACTACATACTGATATACACCTGAACATCAGCAGGAGAGGACTCTTTAAAGTAGAGACACTACGTACTGATATACACCTGAACATCAGCAGGAGAGGACTCTTTAAAGTAGAGACACTACGTACTGATAAACACCTGAACATCAGCAGGAGAGGACTCTTTAAAGTAGAGACACCACATACTGATATACACCTGAACATCAGCAGGAGAGGACTCTTTAAAGTAGAGACACCACATACTGATATACACCTGAACATCAGCAGGAGAGGACTCTTTAAAGTAGAGACACTACATACTGATATACGCCTGAACATCAGCAGGAGAGGACTCTTTAAAGTAGAGACACTACATACTGATATACACCTGAACATCAGCAGGAGAGGACTCTTTAAAGTAGAGACACTACGTACTGATATACACCTGAACACCAGCAGGAGAGGACTCTTTAAAGTAGAGACACTACATACTGATATACACCTGAACATCAGCAGGAGAGGACTCTTTAAAGTAGAGACACTACTTACTGATATACACCTGAACATCAGCAGGAGAGGACTCTTTAAAGTAGAGACACTACATACTGATATACACCTGAACATCAGCAGGAGAGGACTCTTTAAAGTAGAGACACTACTTACTGATATACACCTGCACATCAGCAGGAGAGGACTCTTTAAAGTAGAGACACTACATACTGATATACACCTGAACATCAGCAGGAGAGGACTCTTTAAAGTAGAGACACTACATACTGATATACACCTGAACATCAGCAGGAGAGGACTCTTTAAAGTAGAGACACTACATACTGATATACACCTGAACATCAGCAGGAGAGGACTCTTTAAAGTAGAGACACTACATACTGATATACACCTGAACATCAGCAGGAGAGGACTCTTTAAAGTAGAGACACTACATACTGATATACACCTGAACATCAGCAGGAGAGAACTCTTTAAAGTAGAGATACTACATACTGATATACACCTGAACATCAGCAGGAGAGGACTGTTTAAAGTAGAGACACTACATACTGATATCCACCTGAACATCAGCAGGAGAGGACTGTTTAAAGTAGAGACACTACATACTGATATACACCTGAACATCAGCAGGAGAGGACTCTTTAAAGTAGAGACACTACATACTGATATACACCTGAACATCAGCAGGAGAGGACTCTTTAAAGTAGAGACACTACATACTCATATACACCTGAACATCAGCAGGAGAGGACTCTTTAAAGTAGAGACACTACATACTCATATACACCTGAACATCAGCAGGAGAGGACTCTTTAAAGTAGAGACACTACATACTGATATACACCTGAACATCAGCAGGAGATGACTCTTTAAAGTAGAGACACTACATACTGATATACACCTGAACATCAGCAGGAGAGGACTCTTTAAAGTAGAGACACTACATACTGATATACACCTGAACATCAGCAGGAGAGGACTCTTTAAAGTAGAGACACTACATACTGATATACTCCTGAACATCAGCAGGAGAGGACTCTTTAAAGTAGAGACACTACACACTGATATACACCTGAACATCAGCAGGAGAGGACTCTTTAAAGTAGAGACACTTCATACTGATATACACCTGAACATCAGCAGGAGAGGACTCTTTAAAGTAGAGACACTACATACTGATATACACCTGAACATCAGCAGGAGAGGACTCTTTAAAGTAGAGACACTACATACTGATATACACCTGAACATCAGCAGGAGATGACTCTTTAAGGTAGAGACACTACATACTGATATACACCTGAACATCAGCAGGAGAGGACTCTTTAAAGTAGAGACACTACATACTGATATACACCTGAACATCAGCAGGAGAGGACTCTTTAAAGTAGAGACACTACATACAGATATACACCTGAACATCAGCAGGAGAGGACTCTTTAAAGTAGAGACACTACATACTGATATACACCTGAACATCAGCAGGAGAGGACTCTTTAAAGTAGAGACACTACATACTGATATACACCTGAACATCAGCAGGAGAGGACTCTTTAAAGTAGAGACACTACATACTGATATACGCCTGAACATCAGCAGGAGAGGACTCTTTAAAGTAGAGACACTACATACTGATATACGCCTGAACATCAGCAGTAGAGGACTCTTTAAAGTAGAGACACTACATACTGATATACACCTGAACATCAGCAGGAGAGGACTCTTTAAAGTAGAGACACTACGTACTGATATACACCTGAACACCAGCAGGAGAGGACTCTTTAAAGTAGAGACACTACATACTGATATACACCTGAACATCAGCAGGAGAGGACTCTTTAAAGTAGAGACACTACTTACTGATATACACCTGAACATCAGCAGGAGAGGACTCTTTAAAGTAGAGACACTACATACTGATATACACCTGAACATCAGCAGGAGAGGACTCTTTAAAGTAGAGACACTACATACTGATATACACCTGAACATCAGCAGGAGAGGACTCTTTAAAGTAGAGACACTACTTACTGATATACACCTGCACATCAGCAGGAGAGGACTCTTTAAAGTAGAGACACTACATACTGATATACACCTGAACATCAGCAGGAGAGGACTCTTTAAAGTAGAGACACTACATACTGATATACACCTGAACATCAGCAGGAGAGGACTCTTTAAAGTAGAGACACTACATACTGATATACACCTGAACATCAGCAGGAGAGGACTCTTTAAAGTAGAGACACTACATACTGATATACACCTGAACATCAGCAGGAGAGGACTCTTTAAAGTAGAGACACTACATACTGATATACACCTGAACATCAGCAGGAGAGAACTCTTTAAAGTAGAGACACTACATACTGATATACACCTGAACATCAGCAGGAGAGGACTGTTTAAAGTAGAGACACTACATACTGATATCCACCTGAACATCAGCAGGAGAGGACTGTTTAAAGTAGAGACACTACATACTGATATACACCTGAACATCAGCAGGAGAGGACTCTTTAAAGTAGAGACACTACATACTGATATACACCTGAACATCAGCAGGAGAGGACTCTTTAAAGTAGAGACACTACATACTCATATACACCTGAACATCAGCAGGAGAGGACTCTTTAAAGTAGAGACACTACATACTGATATACACCTGAACATCAGCAGGAGAGGACTCTTTAAAGTAGAGACACTACATACTGATATACACCTGAACATCAGCAGGAGAGGACTCTTTAAAGTAGAGACACTACATACTGATATACACCTCAACATCAGCAGGAGATGACTCTTTAAAGTAGAGACACTACATACTGATATACACCTCAACATCAGCAGGAGAGGACTCTTTAAAGTAGAGACACTACATACTGATATACACCTGAACATCAGCAGGAGAGGACTCTTTAAAGTAGAGACACTACATACTGATATACACCTGAACATCAGCAGGAGAGGACTCTTTAAAGTAGAGACACTACATACTGATATACACCTGAACATCAGCAGGAGAGGACTCTTTAAAGTAGAGACACTACATACTGATATACACCTGAACATCAGCAGGAGAGGACTCTTTAAAGTAGAGACACTACATACTGATATACACCTGAACATCAGCAGGAGAGGACTCTTTAAAGTAGAGACACTACATACTGATATACGCCTGAACATCAGCAGGAGAGGACTCTTTAAAGTAGAGACACTACATACTGATATACGCCTGAACATCAGCAGTAGAGGACTCTTTAAAGTAGAGACACTACATACTGATATACACCTGAACATCAGCAGGAGAGGACTCTTTAAAGAAGAGACACTACATACTGATATATACCTGAACATCAGCAGGATAGGACTCTTTAAAGTAGAGACACTACATACTGATATACGCCTGAACATCAGCAGGAGAGGACTCTTTAAAGTAGAGACACTACATACTGATATACACCTGAGACACTACATACTGATATACACCTGAACATCAGCAGGAGAGGACTCTTTAAAGTAGAGACACTACATACTGATATACACCTGAACACCAGCAGGAGAGGACTCTTTAAAGTAGAGACACTACATACTGATATCCACCTGAACATCAGAAGGAGAGGACTCTTTAAAGTAGAGACACTACATACTGATATACACCTGAACATCAGCAGCAGAGGACTCTTTAAAGTAGAGAGACTACACACTGATATACACCTGAACATCAGCAGCAGAGGACTCTTTAAAGTAGAGACACTACATACTGATATACACCTGAACATCAGCAGCAGAGGACTCTTTAAAGTAGAGACACTATACTGATATACACCTGAACATCAGCAGGAGAGGACTCTTTAAAGTAGAGACACTACATACTGATATACACCTGAACATCAGCAGGAGAGAACTCTTTAAAGTAGAGACACTACATACTGATATACACCTGAACATCAGCAGGAGAGGACTGTTTAAAGTAGAGACACTACATACTGATATCCACCTGAACATCAGCAGGAGAGGACTGTTTAAAGTAGAGACACTACATACTGATATATACCTGAACATCAGCAGGAGAGGACTCTTTAAAGTAGAGACACTACATACTGATATACACCTGAACATCAGCAGGAGAGGACTCTTTAAAGTAGAGACACTACATACTGATATACACCTGAACATCAGCAGGAGAGGACTGTTTAAAGTAGAGACACTACATACTGATATCCACCTGAACATCAGCAGGAGAGGACTGTTTAAAGTAGAGACACTACATACTGATATACACCTGAACATCAGCAGGAGAGGACTCTTTAAAGTAGAGACACTACTTACTGATATACACCTGAACATCAGCAGGAGAGGACTGTTTAAAGTAGAGACACTACATACTGATATCCACCTGAACATCAGCAGGAGAGGACTGTTTAAAGTAGAGACACTACATACTGATATACACCTGAACATCAGCAGGAGAGGACTCTTTAAAGTAGAGACACTACATACTGATATACACCTGAACATCAGCAGGAGAGGACTCTTTAAAGTAGAGACACTACATACTGATATACACCTGAACATCAGCAGGAGAGGACTCTTTAAAGTAGAGACACTACATACTGATATACACCTGAACATCAGCAGGAGAGGACTCTTTAAAGTAGAGACACTACATACTGATATACGCCTGAACATCAGCAGGAGAGGACTCTTTAAAGTAGAGACACTACATACTGATATACGCCTGAACATCAGCAGTAGAGGACTCTTTAAAGTAGAGACACTACATACTGATATACACCTGAACATCAGCAGGAGAGGACTCTTTAAAGAAGAGACACTACATACTGATATATACCTGAACATCAGCAGGATAGGACTCTTTAAAGTAGAGACACTACATACTGATATACGCCTGAACATCAGCAGGAGAGGACTCTTTAAAGTAGAGACACTACATACTGATATACACCTGAGACACTACATACTGATATACACCTGAACATCAGCAGGAGAGGACTCTTTAAAGTAGAGACACTACATACTGATATACACCTGAACACCAGCAGGAGAGGACTCTTTAAAGTAGAGACACTACATACTGATATCCACCTGAACATCAGAAGGAGAGGACTCTTTAAAGTAGAGACACTACATACTGATATACACCTGAACATCAGCAGCAGAGGAGTCTTTAAAGTAGAGAGACTACACACTGATATACACCTGAACATCAGCAGCAGAGGACTCTTTAAAGTAGAGACACTACATACTGATATACACCTGAACATCAGCAGCAGAGGACTCTTTAAAGTAGAGACACTATACTGATATACACCTGAACATCAGCAGGAGAGGACTCTTTAAAGTAGAGACACTACATACTGATATACACCTGAACATCAGCAGGAGAGAACTCTTTAAAGTAGAGACACTACATACTGATATACACCTGAACATCAGCAGGAGAGGACTGTTTAAAGTAGAGACACTACATACTGATATCCACCTGAACATCAGCAGGAGAGGACTGTTTAAAGTAGAGACACTACATACTGATATATACCTGAACATCAGCAGGAGAGGACTCTTTAAAGTAGAGACACTACATACTGATATACACCTGAACATCAGCAGGAGAGGACTCTTTAAAGTAGAGACACTACATACTGATATACACCTGAACATCAGCAGGAGAGGACTGTTTAAAGTAGAGACACTACATACTGATATCCACCTGAACATCAGCAGGAGAGGACTGTTTAAAGTAGAGACACTACATACTGATATACACCTGAACATCAGCAGGAGAGGACTCTTTAAAGTAGAGACACTACATACTGATATACACCTGAACATCAGCAGGAGAGGCCTCTTAAAAGTAGAGACACTACATACTGATATACTCCTGAACATCAGCAGGAGAGGACTCTTTAAAGTAGAGACACTACACACTGATATACACCTGAACATCAGCAGGAGAGGACTCTTTAAAGTAGAGACACTTCATACTGATATACACCTGAACATCAGCAGGAGAGGACTCTTTAAAGTAGAGACACTACATACTGATATACACCTGAACATCAGCAGGAGAGGACTCTTTAAAGTAGAGACACTACATACTGATATACACCTGAACATCAGCAGGAGAGGACTCTTTAAAGTAGAGACACTACATACTGATATCCACCTGAACATCAGCAGGAGAGGACTCTTTAAAGTAGAGACACTACATACTGATATCCACCTGAACATCAGCAGGAGAGGACTCTTTAAAGTAGAGACACTACATGCTGATATACACCTGAACATCAGCAGGAGAGGACTCTTTAAAGTAGAGACACTACATACTGATATACACCTGAACATCAGCAGGAGAGGACTCTTTAAAGTAGAGCGTGTGTTTGATGTATTTAGTTCCAAAGTCTTGGATTAATTTCTCTAGCTGGTGGAGGGTTTGGTTCAGACGAGTGTGTTCGAGTTTTTCTTCGCATTAAAAAATAAAAACCGCACTGGGGATTTCCTGAAGACACTGAAACAGGAAGTGAAGAATCTGGCAACATGTACGAGGCCTGTTCCCCTCCTCGCTCTCATGATGACTCACATTATTGGTATTTGCCAACGGGCCTCTCGACTACAGAGAGACGGGTAGAGGTGGGAGGGGTTTATCTTCAGTCTCCAGCTGTACTCTGTCAGCTGGAACAGATCCTCCTCAGAGGAGAGCCAGCTGATCATGGAGGGTGGAAGGAACAGGAGGAGAAGTAATTATCACTTTGTTCAGAAGGAGCATCTGAAGCTGGATGATTTGAGAAAGAGAAAGCGCTCAGGAAACAAAAACCTCTTTAATAATGGCGAAATCCCAAAATACCCACGACCAGAAATCCATGTGAGCCGCCTGAAACACGACACCGACATACAGGGTTTGAAAGGCATCAAGAAGTCCGGAGGCTTCAGGAACCCGTTTGGAACAGGCCTGGTGTGGTGGGGTCTGGTTGTGGGGGGGGAGGAGGTCAGATCAGCTGAGCAGCGCCTCCTCCAGGAAACATACCCGGACCGAACAAAGCAGCAGGTCCAGGATCAGAAGAAATTCCTGCGGAAATTTGCCTCCTCGCTGGCCTTCAAGAAGAGCTCCTTGTTCGGATCGTACCGCTTCACCTTCCTCCTTAAGGACCTGCTGAAAGCCTACACTCTGCAGGTACTGGGGTCAGGGTTCAGGACTCATAATGCTGACTCATGTCAGGGATTAGGACTCATAATTTCATTTAATTTCAAACCTTTATTTATACAGATAAATCCCATTGAGATCATTGATCTCTTTTCCAAGGGAGAGCTGCTCAAGTAGTTCCTCATGAAACATAAAAGCATAAACAGAACAACAAAAGGACATCATCCAGCATCGTTTACATAACGATCCACATAAACAGGTACCAATAGCTTCCGATTGAGTAGCATCCAACCGAGCTTTAAAAACATTTAGTGGCACCAGATTGTTCAGTTTCCATTTAATTTGCAGACTGTTCCCAGACAGAGGAGCTGCATCTAAAAGCTGTCTTCCCTCAGACAGCCCTAGCAGCTGCACATTTAATAAAACCACAGCATGCGATCTCAGGCAGGAGCCACTTACAATTCTCCGTGAGATCAGGGAGCAGATATAAGATGGAAGTTTATCCAACATGCTTTGTATATAAAAATGTACCAGTGACTGAGCCTCCGTGCAGAGAGTGAAGGTAGACCTGCCTTGGCATACAGGGTGCAGTGAAGGGTTAATGCTTTACAGTCTGTCACACATCTCAGAGCGCTGTGATACGCAGCATCTAACTGGACCAGGCAATGGGCCGGTGCATTCAGATAGACCAGATCCCCAGAGTCCAGCACAGGTCAAAGGTCACAGAGCCTCTTCCTGGCCTCCAGGAGAAGCAGGACGTGTTCCTGGAGAAGAACCCTAGCCTCACCCTCAGCTCTTCAGCAGGTTATTGACATGAAGTTTAAAAGAGAGACAATCATCAAGCAGATACCAAGGTATTTGTAACAGGCAACCACTTCAAGTTTTATTCCTTGCGTAGTTACAATATCTAAAACAGGCTCTGGTGTCTGTTCAGCTTTAGAAAGAGCGTTACCTTGGTTTGATCCACATCTAGAAGCAGCTTTAGTTCAGAGCGCTGAGTCTGAATAGTGTTAGAAACAGCCTGTAATGTAACACCAGCTCCTGAATGAGGGACCTCACAGAACATCACGGTATCATCCGCAAAATGTAAAGTAGTTTCATCCACATTTTCACCTAAACTGTTGATGTAGATGGAGAATAAGAGTGGACCTAACACAGAGCCTTGAGGAACACCATTAGTGATGTTTAACCACTCAGAAGACAGCCCATCAAAGTGAACACATGGGGACCTTTCAGAGAGGTAGTTCACAAACCACCCACTGCACGGCTGGATAGGCCAATACTGAGTAGCCTCTGCTTTAAGATGAGATGATCAACGGTGTCAAACGCTTTCTGAAGCCTGACTGATGCTCAGACAGGATGTCATGTGTACATAAAAACTCCTTTACCTGTTCACTCACTAGGCGTTCAAGCACCTGAGCCAGAACTGACAATTTAGAGATTGGCCTATAGTTATTTAAAATAGTTGCCTCTCAGCAAAGGCAAGACATAAGCAGACTTCCATACTTTTGGAATTGTGTTCGTGCCGAGGGAGAGGTTAGAAAGAGAAGTAAGAGGTGGAGCGATAACATCTGCAGCTATCTTTAAAAAGAAAGGCTCTACGTTGTCCGGGCCAGCCGGCTTCCTAGGATCTAACTTGGTTAAAGCTTCACGAACAACATCAACAGTAAAAGGGGTAAAACTGAAAGGGTTTTCCAGACCACGTTGTTCAGAGTCACGGACTGGGGTGTTCACAGAAGCAGAGTTAGTCACAGAATCAAGCAGAGAGCCACAGGACACAAAGTGCTCATTAAAGCAGCTGAGCATAGAGCCCTGTCCGACAGAGAGCAGATGCTGTGGTGAGGCACGGAGGCAGCTCATTACGGATATCACCGGTGGATATCGATTTTAATGGCTTTCCAAAATGTTCCAGGGTTATTCAGGTTCTTTGTGGAAAACTGACAAATAATACTTTGATTTAGCACTTTTGATATGTGAAGTGAAACTATTTCTTAGCTGCCTGAACGCAGCCACTCTATCTCTGAGCCTGATTTCCTAGCCTTTGCCCAGGCCTTGTTTCTCTCATGAAGGAGACTGGACAGCTCAGCAGAGAACCAGGCCTTGTTCCTCTCATGAAGGACACTGGACAGCTCAGCAGAAAACCAGGCCTTGTTTCTCTCATGAAGGACACTGGACAGCTCAGCAGAGAACCAGGCCTTGTTCCTCTCATGAAGGAGACTGGACAGATTAGCAGAAAACCAGGCCTTGTTTCTCTCATGAAGGACACTGGACAGCTCAGCAGAGAACCAGGCCTTGTTCCTCTCATGAAGGACACTGGACAGCTCAGCAGAAAACCAGGCCTTGTTTCTCTCATGAAGGACACTGGACAGCTCAGCAGAGAACCAGGCCTTGTTCCTCTCATGAAGGACACTGGACAGCTCAGCAGAAAACCAGGCCTTGTTTCTCTCATGAAGGACACTGGACAGCTCAGCAGAAAACCAGGCCTTGTTTCTCTCATGAAGGAGACTGGACAGATTAGCAGGAACCAGGCCTTGTTTCTCTCATGAAGGAGACTGGACAGATTAGCAGAAAACCAAGGATTGTCTCGTCCCTTTACTCTAAATGTACGCAGGGTGCATGTCTATCAATGATCTCCATAAAACCAAGATAGAAATAAGACCATGCGGTTTCTACATCAGCACACAGATTGATTTACCCCAATCAAACCCAAACAGATCATGAACCCTGCTCCACAAAATGTTTTATGTCTCTCTTGATGAGGATGCGAGGTTTAACCTTTTGGACCTTAGTGTCCCTGATTGTGGCTACAACACAGTGATCACTCAGATCATTCTCAAATACTCCCACAGATGAGTATTTATGGGGAGCATTAGTTAGAATGAGATAATTAGGGAGGATTTATTAGGGACTTGATGTGAGGGCGAGTAGGACTGTCCACAGTCTGAGTAACATTCAAAGAGATACAAAGGTTTTAAAGTCCTCTGACTCTGCAGTTAACCAGTCCCAGCTCAAACCTCCAAGCAGCTCTATGTCCTTGTAGTCTAGCTGTGATAAAAGATTAGCTAGTGGAGACAAGGAGTCTTTGACAGCTGAGGGGGGTCTGTAGCAGCCCACCACCATGACCTTTGACCCTTTGCCACTTCTATATTTAAGGCTAAAAATTCAAATTGCTTCCTGATGGATTTGGAAACTAATGCGGTTACACTGAACTTATTCTGAACATAAACGGCAACGCCACCACCTTCATTAGGCCGGTCGGTACGATACACATTAAAACCATTTAAGGCGACGTCAGAGGCCAAAATAGACTTGTTTAGCCATGTTTCTGATAAGACAATGACGTCAGCGTCAGTCGAGCCCAGATACGGACAACATCTAGTTTACCTGACAGACTGCGCACATTCAAGTGGATGAGACCCAGCCCAGACCTAGCTTTAAAATCAGCAGGAGTAGCGATGTGGCTATTACTACTGGGCGGACCAGGGTTAGGTTGGACATTTCCTGACAGTAATAACAACAACAAAACCAGGCATCTTTTCCTCTTAAACGACACACATACACCGTCATCTACTTTAGAATCACCATCATCGCAGGAAAACGAGTAGATTGACTGTGACAAGGCAACCGGTAATTGTTTGAGCAACACATCCGAACCTTTGCAGGGGATGCCCACTGCGGGTGGCAGAACAGACCTGAATCCAGTAGACTCCTCAGGATGACTAGAGATCTTCTCATAGTCCAAAACAGTTAACAGGCACAGCAGAATCTGATATGGGCCATTTTGAGAGTGTTGGGGGATAGGTATCTAATCTCCATAGTGTTGGGGGATAGGTATCTAATCTCCATAGAGTGTTGGGGGATAGGTATCTAATCTCCATAGAGTGTTGGGGGATAGGTATCTAATCTCCATAGAGTGTTGGGGGATAGGTATCTAATCTCCATAGAGTGTTGGGGGATAGGTATCTAATCTCCATAGAGTGTTGGGGGATAGGTATCTAATCTCCATAGTGTTGGGGGATAGGTATCTAATCTCCAGAGTGTTGGGGGATAGGTATCTAATCTCCAGAGAGTGTTGGGGGATAGGTATCTAATCTCCAGAGTGTTGGGGGATAGGTATCTAATCTCCAGAGTGTTGGGGGATAGGTATCTAATCTCCAGAGTGTTGGGGGATAGGTATCTAATCTCCAGAGTGTTGGGGGATAGGTATCTAATCTCCATAGTGTTGGGGGATAGGTATCTAATCTCCAGAGAGTGTTGGGGGATAGGTATCTAATCTCCATAGTGTGTTGGGGGATAGGTATCTAATCTCCAGAGTGTTGGGGGATAGGTATCTAATCTCCAGAGTGTTGGGGGATAGGTATCTAATCTCCATAGTGTTGGGGGATAGGTATCTAATCTCCAGAGTGTTGGGGGATAGGTATCTAATCTCCAGAGTGTTGGGGGATAGGTATCTAATCTCCAGAGTGTTGGGGGATAGGTATCTAATCTCCAGAGTGTTGGGGGATAGGTATCTAATCTCCAGAGAGTGTTGGGGGATAGGTTTCTAATCTCCATAGTGTTGGGGGATAGGTATCTAATCTCCAGAGAGTGTTGGGGGATAGGTATCTAATCTCCAGAGAGTGTTGGGGGATAGGTATATAATCTCCATAGTGTTGGGGGATAGGTATCTAATCTCCATAGTGTTGGGGGATAGGTATCTAATCTCCAGAGAGTGTTGGGGGATAGGTATCTAATCTCCATAGTGTTGGGGGATAGGTATCTAATCTCCATAGAGTGTTGGGGGATAGGTATCTAATCTCCATAGAGTGTTGGGGGATAGGAATCTAATCTCCATAGAGTGTTGGGGGATAGGTATCTAATCTCCATAGAGTGTTGGGGGATAGGTATCTAATCTTCAGAGTGTTGGGGGATAGGTATCTAATCTCCATAGAGTGTTGGGGGATAGGTATCTAATCTCCATAGTGTTGGGGGATAGGTATCTAATCTCCATAGTGTGTTGGGGGATAGGTATCTAATCTCCAGAGTGTTGGGGGATAGGTATCTAATCTCCAGAGAGTGTTGGGGGATAGGTATCTAATCTCCATAGTGTTGGGGGATAGGTATCTAATCTCCAGAGAGTGTTGGGGGATAGGTATCTAATCTCCATAGTGTGTTGGGGGATAGGTATCTAATCTCCAGAGTGTGTTGGGGGATAGGTATCTAATCTCCATAGTGTTGGGGGATAGGTATCTAATCTCCACAGAGTGTTGGGGGATAGGTATCGAATCTCCACAGAGTGTTGGGGGATAGGTATCTAATCTCCATAGTGTGTTGGGGGATAGGTATCTAATCTCCATAGTGTTGGGGGATAGGTATCTAATCTCCAGAGAGTGTTGGGGGATAGGTATCTAATCTCCAGAGTGTTGGGGGATAGGTATCTAATCTCCAGAGTGTTGGGGGATAGGTATCTAATCTCCATAGTGTGTTGGGGGATAGGTATCTAATCTCCAGAGTGTTGGGGGATAGGTATCTAATCTCCAGAGTGTTGGGGGATAGGTATCTAATCTCCATAGTGTTGGGGGATAGGTATCTAATCTCCAGAGTGTTGGGGGATAGGTATCTAATCTCCAGAGTGTTGGGGGATAGGTATCTAATCTCCAGAGTGTTGGGGGATAGGTATCTAATCTCCAGAGTGTTGGGGGATAGGTATCTAATCTCCAGAGAGTGTTGGGGATAGGTTTCTAATCTCCATAGTGTTGGGGGATAGGTATCTAATCTCCAGAGAGTGTTGGGGGATAGGTATCTAATCTCCATAGTGTGTTGGGGGATAGGTATCTAATCTCCATAGTGTTGGGGGATAGGTATCTAATCTCCAGAGAGTGTTGGGGGATAGGTATCTAATCTCCAGAGAGTGTTGGGGGATAGGTATCTAATCTCCATAGTGTTGGGGGATAGGTATCTAATCTCCATAGAGTGTTGGGGGATAGGTATCTAATCTCCATAGTGTGTTGGGGGATAGGTATCTAATCTCCATAGAGTGTTGGGGGATAGGTATCTAATCTCCATAGAGTGTTGGGGGATAGGTATCTAATCTCCAGAGTGTTGGGGGATAGGTATCTAATCTCCAGAGAGTGTTGGGGGATAGGTATCTAATCTCCATAGTGTTGGGGGATAGGTATCTAATCTCCATAGAGTGTTGGGGGATAGGTATCTAATCTCCAGAGTGTAGGGGGATAGGTATCTAATCTCCAGAGTGTTGGGGGATAGGTATCTAATCTCCATAGAGTGTTGGGGGATAAGTATCTAATCTCCACAGTGTTGGGGGATAGGTATCTAATCTCCAGAGTGTAGGGGATAGGTATCTAATATCCAGAGTGTTGGGGGATAGGTATCTAATCTCCACAGAGTGTTGGGGGATAGGTTTCTAATCTCCAGAGTGTTGGGGAATAGGTATCTAATCTCCAGAGTGTAGGGGATAGGTATCTAATCTCCATAGTGTTGGGGGATAGGTATCTAATCTCCAGAGTGTTGGGGGATAGGTATCTAATCTCCATAGTGTTGGGGGATAGGTATCTAATCTCCATAGTGTTGGGGTATAGGTATCTAATCTCCATAGAGTGTTGGGGGATAGGTATCTAATCTCCATAGTGTTAGGGGATAGGTATCTAATCTCCATAGTGTTGGGGGATAGGTATCTAATCTCCATAGAGTGTAGGGGGATAGGTATCTAATCTCCAGAGAGTGTTGGGGGATAGGTATCTAATCTCCATAGTGTAGGGGGATAGGTATCGAATCTCCATAGAGTGTTGGGGGATAGGTATCTAATCTCCAGAGAGTGTTGGGGGATAGGTATCTAATCTCCATAGAGTGTTGGGGGATAGGTATCTAATCTCCAGAGAGTGTTGGGGGATAGGTATCTAATCTCCAGAGTGTAGGGGATAGGTATCTAATCTCCATAGAGTTGGGGGATAGGTATCTAATCTCCAGAGAGTGTTGGGGGATAGGTATCTAATCTCCAGAGTGTAGGGGATAGGTATCTAATCTCCATAGTGTTGGGGGATAGGTATCTAATCTCCAGAGAGTGTTGGGGGATAGGTATATAATCTCCAGAGAGTGTTAGGGGATAGGTATCTAATCTCCAGAGTGTTGGGGGATAGGTATCTAATCTCCATAGTGTTGGGGGATAGGTATCTAATCTCCAGAGTGTAGGGGATAGGTATCTAATCTCCATAGTGTTGGGGGATAGGTATCTAATCTCCAGAGTGTTGGGGGATAGGTATCTAATCTCCATAGTGTTGGGGGATAGGTATCTAATCTCCATAGAGTGTTGGGGGATAGGTGTCTAATCTCCAGAGAGTGTTGGGGGATAGGTATATAATCTCCAGAGAGTGTTGGGGGATAGGTTTCTAATCTCCAGAGTGTTGGGGAATAGGTATCTAATCTCCAGAGTGTAGGGGATAGGTATCTAATCTCCATAGTGTTGGGGGATAGGTATCTAATCTCCAGAGTGTTGGGGGATAGGTATCTAATCTCCATAGTGTTGGGGGATAGGTATCTAATCTCCATAGTGTTGGGGTATAGGTATCTAATCTCCATAGAGTGTTGGGGGATAGGTATCTAATCTCCATAGTGTTAGGGGATAGGTATCTAATCTCCATAGTGTTGGGGGATAGGTATCTAATCTCCATAGAGTGTAGGGGGATAGGTATCTAATCTCCAGAGAGTGTTGGGGGATAGGTATCTAATCTCCATAGTGTAGGGGGATAGGTATCGAATCTCCATAGAGTGTTGGGGGATAGGTATCTAATCTCCAGAGAGTGTTGGGGGATAGGTATCTAATCTCCATAGAGTGTTGGGGGATAGGTATCTAATCTCCAGAGAGTGTTGGGGGATAGGTATCTAATCTCCAGAGTGTAGGGGATAGGTATCTAATCTCCATAGAGTTGGGGGATAGGTATCTAATCTCCAGAGAGTGTTGGGGGATAGGTATCTAATCTCCAGAGTGTAGGGGATAGGTATCTAATCTCCATAGTGTTGGGGGATAGGTATCTAATCTCCAGAGAGTGTTGGGGGATAGGTATATAATCTCCAGAGAGTGTTAGGGGATAGGTATCTAATCTCCAGAGTGTTGGGGGATAGGTATCTAATCTCCATAGTGTTGGGGGATAGGTATCTAATCTCCAGAGTGTAGGGGATAGGTATCTAATCTCCATAGTGTTGGGGGATAGGTATCTAATCTCCAGAGTGTTGGGGGATAGGTATCTAATCTCCATAGTGTTGGGGGATAGGTATCTAATCTCCATAGAGTGTTGGGGGATAGGTGTCTAATCTCCAGAGAGTGTTGGGGGATAGGTATCTAATCTCCAGAGAGTGTTAGGGGATAGGTATATAATCTCCAGAGAGTGTTGGGGGATAGGTATCTAATATCCAGAGAGTGTTGGGGGATAGGTATCTAATCTCCATAGTGTTGGGGGATAGGTATCTAATCTCCACAGAGTGTTAGGGGATAGGTATCTAATCTCCAGAGAGTGTTAGGGGATAGGTATCTAATCTCCAGAGAGTGTTGGGGGATAGGTATCTAATCTCCAGAGAGTGTAGGGGGATAGGTATCTAATCTCCAGAGTGTTGGGGGATAGGTATCTAATCTCCAGAGTGTAGGGGGATAGGTATCTAATCTCCAGAGTGTTGGGGGATAGGTATCTAATCTCCAGAGTGTTGGGGGATAGGTATCTAATCTCCATAGTGTTGGGGGATAGGTATCTAATCTCCATAGTGTTGGGGGATAGGTATCTAATCTCCAGAGTGTAGGGGATAGGTATCTAATCTCCAGAGTGTTGGGGGATAGGTATCTAATCTCCATAGTGTTGGGGGATAGGTATCTAATCTCCATAGTGTGTTGGGGGATAGGTATCTAATCTCCACAGTGTTGGGGGATAGGTATCTAATCTCCATAGTGTAGGGGGATAGGTATCTAATCTCCAGAGTGTTGGGGGATAGGTATCTAATCTCCAGAGAGTGTTAGGGGATAGGTATCTAATCTCCAGAGTGTGGGGGATAGGTATCTAATCTCCAGAGAGTGGGGGATAGCTATCTAATCTCCAGAGTGTAGGGGGATAGGTATCTAATCTCCAGAGAGTGTTGGGGGATAGGTATCTAATCTCCATAGTGTTGGGGGATAGGTATCTAATCTCCATAGAGTGTAGGAGGATAGGTATCTAATCTCCAGAGTGTTGGGGGATAGGTATCTAATCTCCAGAGTGTTGGGGGATAGGTATCTAATCTCCACAGAGTGTTGGGCGATAGGTATCTAATCTCCAGAGTGTTGGGGGATAGGTATCTAATCTCCATAGTGTTGGGGGATAGGTATCTAATCTCCAGAGTGTTGGGGGATAGGTATCTAATCTCCATAGAGTATTGGGGGATAGGTATCTAATCTCCAGAGAGTGTTGGGGGATAGGTATCTAATCTCCAGAGTGTGTTGGGGGATAGGTATCTAATCTCCATAGTGTTGGGGGATAGGTATCTAATCTCCACAGAGTGTTGGGGGATAGGTATCGAATCTCCACAGAGTGTTGGGGGATAGGTATCTAATCTCCAGAGTGTTGGGGGATAGGTATCTAATCTCCAGAGAGTGTTAGGGGATAGGTATCTAATCTCCAGAGTGTAGGGGGATAGGTATCTAATCTCCAGAGTGTTGGGGGATAGGTATCTAATCTCCAGAGAGTGTTAGGGGATAGGTATCTAATCTCCAGAGTGTAGGGGGATAGGTATCTAATCTCCAGAGTGTGGGGGATAGGTATCTAATCTCCAGAGAGTGGGGGATAGGTATCTAATCTCCATAGTGTTGGGGGATAGGTATCTAATCTCCATAGAGTGTAGGAGGATAGGTATCTAATCTCCAGAGTGTTGGGGGATAGGTATCTAATCTCCAGAGTGTTGGGGGATAGGTATCTAATCTCCACAGAGTGTTGGGCGATAGGTATCTAATCTCCATAGAGTGTTGGGGGATAGGTATCTAATCTCCAGAGTGTAGGGGGATAGGTATCTAATCTCCATAGTGTTGGGGGATAGGTATCTAATCTCCAGAGTGTTGGGGGATAGGTATCTAATCTCCACAGAGTGTTGGGGGATAGGTATCTAATCTCCATAGTGTTGGGGGATAGGTATCTAATCTCCATAGTGTTGGGGGATAGGTATCTAATCTCCAGAGTGTAGGGGATAGGTATCTAATCTCCAGAGTGTAGGGGGATAGGTTTCTAATCTCCAGAGTGTTGGGGGATAGGTATCTAATCTCCATAGAGTGTTGGGGGATAGGTATCTAATCTCCATAGAGTGTTGGGGGATAGGTATCTAATCTCCAGAGTGTGTTGGGGGATAGGTATCTAATCTCCATAGTGTAGGGGGATAGGTGTCTAATCTCCAGAGAGTGTTGGGGGATAGGTATCTAATCTCCAGAGTGTTGGGGGATAGGTATCTAATCTCCAGAGTGTTGGGGGATAGGTATCTAATCTCCATAGTGTTGGGGGATAGGTATCTAATCTCCATAGTGTTGGGGGATAGGTATCTAATCTCCAGAGAGTGTTGGGGGATAGGTTTCTAATCTCCATAGTGTTGGGGGATAGGTATCTAATCTCCAGAGTGTTGGGGGATAGGTATCTAATCTCCATAGAGTGTAGGAGGATAGGTATCTAATCTCTATAGTGTTGGGGGATAGGTATCTAATCTCCATAGTGTTGGGGGATAGGTATCTAATCTCCAGAGTGTTGGGGGATAGGTATCTAATCTCCATAGTGTTGGGGGATAGGTATCTAATCTCCATAGTGTTGGGGGATAGGTATCTAATCTCCATAGTGTTGGGGGATAGGTATCTAATCTCCAGAGTGTGTTGGGGGATAGGTATCTAATCTCCATAGTGTTGGGGGATAGGTATCTAATCTCCATAGTGTTGGGGGATAGGTTTCTAATCTCCATAGTGTTGGGGGATAGGTATCTAATCTCCATAGTGTTGGGGGATAGGTATCTAATCTCCAGAGTGTTGGGGGATAGGTATCTAATCTCCAGAGTGTTGGGGGATAGGTATCTAATCTCCAGAGTGTTGGGGGATAGGTATCTAATCTCCAGAGTGTTGGGGGATAGGTATCTAATCTCCAGAGTGTTGGGGGATAGGTATCTAATCTCCATAGAGTGTTGGGGGATAGGTATCTAATCTCCATAGAGTAGGGGATAGGTATCTAATCTCCATAGTGTGTTGGGGGATAGGTATCTAATCTCCAGAGTGTAGGGGATAGGTATCTAATCTCCAGAGTGTGTTGGGGGATAGGTATCTAATCTCCATAGAGTGTTGGGGGATAGGTATCTAATCTCCATAGAGTAGGGGATAGGTATCTAATCTCCAGAGTGTTGGGGGATAGGTATCTAATCTCCAGAGTGTTGGGGGATAGGTATCTAATCTCCATAGAGTGTTGGGGGATAGGTATCTAATCTCCATAGAGTAGGGGATAGGTATCTAATCTCCAGAGTGTAGGGGATAGGTATCTAATCTCCAGAGTGTGTTGGAGGATAGGTATCTAATCTCCAGAGTGTTGGGGGATAGGTATCTAATCTCCATAGAGTAGGGGATAGGTATCTAATCATCACTCAATGTTCTATGTAAGTCTGTGGAGTGATGAGGCCCGAGCCTAGACTGACGGAGCGTCCACACTACAGCTCCAAAAATAGCTTGGAGCTGGGCGTGTCTGGAGCTTGGGGATTTTATTCAAGCAACACGACCAACAACCAATCACATGAATCTCCCGCCCCCGACATACAAAGCAAAAACCCCCGGGGATTTTATGGGAGCAATATATATATAAACTCCCCAAACAGGCGAAAACCTACCAGTTTCCCCCACTGTCTCTGCCACCTCCCTCCATGCCTCGTTCCTCCGGTTTGTATCCCGGTAGGTGAAGAGGGTCTGGTCATACAAAACCGGGTGATTTGCTACGGCGATAGTTAGTTTCTCCTCCGACTTTTTTTGAAATATAGAAATGAACGGCGGGATATCTCTCCCAGCTTAGACGCGGTTTGATTGGCTACGGCTTCAGCTGTCAGATTTTGGGAAACGGGATTTGATTGGCTGGCGCTGGCTACTCCGGCGTCTCAGGCGTCTCAGGCGACCAGAAGTTGAACAATGTTCAACTTCTGGTCGCCTGAGACGCCTGAGACGCCTCGCTCTGCTACCCATAATTCAGTTCGGCGAAAAAGCGCGGCTACGTGACGTCACCCCATTGAAAGTGAATGGGCAGAGTGGAGCAGATTGGAGCTTTCGACGCTGTCGACGCTGTAGTGGAGACGGGCCGTAATTCAAACTATTTGCTGCTTCTAATAAACATATCAAGAAACACGAGAGTTTTCTGACTGAATATAAGTTTATAACTTTGTTGATTTTTCCACATGATTCTGTGTAAAAGCTCTTCTTCTCTCTCCAGTTTTGCGGCGGTGAGCAGCCCGTCATGCGGGTGTATCAGACCCACCTGTACCCACAGGAAGTGATGTACGCGGTGCTGGTCCACAGTCCGGCCAATCAGGAGCAGTTCTCTGAACATCCTCTTCTGACCGACGACCCAAACGCTGTCTGCTGCTACAGAGATGGCCGCTTCATCTGGAGGCCTGAGGCCATGTGTGGAACTCACAGGTGAGAAAACAACAATGACAGGTAACCTGGGAGGGTCAGACAGGAAATGCTTCATGGATTGTGCTTCCTGTCTCTTTGTCAGATATGAGTTGTTACAGAACGATAAATTTCGGAAGATGGAGGCTGTGAAGATGAAGGATTGTGGCTACAGACGTTTTGAGAACTATGTCTGGGATAATGTGGGCATCGTCCTGCATGTGGAGAACAAGGTGATCACTTCCTCTTGTCTTCTTGTCCACAGCTCAGCCTCATGCTTTTCTCTATATTTCATATCATTATATATCTCCAGGATGACTTTGTAGGACTGACCAGAGTGGATCTGGTTCGTCTAAGGACTCGTTTCAGAGTTTGATATCAGCTCCTTTTCTCAGAAGCACCAAGGCCCTTGTTATTAAGGAAATAAAAATATATATTTAAAAGCCCCCCAAATAAGTGAAACATGTCTAGAAGGCAATGTGTAAAAGGAAAGAAAAAATCCCCCAAAATATCTTATATCCAAAGAACACTTGAAAAACCTTCAAAAACATCTGATTTTTTTTTTAAAGATACATAATAATAATAGAACATTTGTAATTTCATGAGATTTTGTGAAAGAAATGTATGAATGATAAATGTGAACAATTTCTAAATGAAATAGAATTTCTTTCACATAAATGTAAAAATAGAAATATAGAAATGTGGAAAAACTATATATATATATAAAAAACAATGTAAAGGGCTGTGAATCGATTAAAACATGTAATTGCAATTTATTCATTGAGATTTTCACGTGTTGAAAAAGTGAATACCATTAAAAGGAAGTTGTGTTATTAACACATTTACTTTGACCGTCCTAATATTTACTCATACATAATATGAATTAAAAAGGATTGTTAAGTGACGTGTTCCCAGAGGCTCATGGGAGTTGTAGTTAATGATGGGGTCCATGTTGCTATATCTGAAGTGAGCTCTTCATGTTTCAGCAGCTGGAGTTCGATCCGGCCCTACTGAGAAATAAACTGAAGTTCTGCAAAGGAGAAAAACTTCCCCAAGCTCCAGACAACTTTGATGATTTCGAAACTGCCGGGGAGAATGTTCGCAGACTTTGGCCTGAAGACCCCCCACTGAAGAAAGTTTAAGAGCATGACAATAATACCTTTGGATAAGCACATCCTGCCTTCACTGAACTAACATTACATTCAGAGTTGGAGCTAAATATTGGTTTATGTTAATGTGAAATTAAACATGTCTTTTTTTGCCGTTTTTGTTTTAGTGAATGAATCATTAATTATCGTAATAATTTAGTAGCAGTAGTTCTGCTTTTATTTTTGAAGGAGGTGGGGGCTCCTGGTGATGAGCATATATTGATCACGGGGGGGGGCACCAGTTTGAGCGTATGGTTCTCTCTACTATCATCATAATTCTGAGAAAAAAGTCATATATAAAAAAACAGAAAAAAAGTAAAAATTCTGAAAAAAATGTAAAATCTGAAACAGATTTAGAAAAAGTTTTCCTGATACATTTTCATCCGTAATAATATTTATTAATTTGTTTGTAATATTAGTTTTATGAATCTAATCGTGGAGAGTAGTAGAGCTTCACGTTCTGCTCTACGAGTAAATCTAATGCAGAATATATCATTAGTCAAATAGTAAACGTCCCCTTCACCTCAGGTTGTTGACTTGATGTTTGTATTTGTTTACTCTCTGAGCAGATGCAGGTTTGTTGATGATTTGAATATGTTGTTACCTGGCAACAGAAGTCCTGTCCTGCTTTAAGGAAGTCTGCTCCACAGATTAGATCACATATAGAGTCAAATAGATATATTTAAACTGCGTGTCTTTCATGGGAAAATACTAAAGTGTAATTATTTTCTGAATTATAATCGTTTATTTTATCGTGTCGGATATGTGACTCATAATTAAAATAAATAACCACACATATTAATATTTCTGAATTTAATTATTTTAAATGTCATTGTTTTATTAAATGAGAAAATAATTAAAACTGATTAAATATTTGTATATCTACAATTTTAATTCACTTTTTTAACCAACATCAGTCCTGATCAAAAGCCCTAAATATAACAGTATGTTTTATTATTGTAAGCTTTGAATGCCATTTAGTTTACTGATCGAAGCAGCTGACGCAGAGGCGTGGGAAGGGGGGTGCTGCAGCGCCCTCAGCACCCCCCTCCCCGCGCCCATGAGCTGCCGTGTCTCTGGCCCTCCAGAATGCAGATCTATGTATATCCTGATGTGCCGTTGACTGATCAGCGCACTCTTTGTTTCACTTCCTGTTTCCTCTGTACATCGTGACTCCTGTGAGCCGCTTCATTCTGCAGCCAAGTGAGGGGCGGGACATCTGTGAGCAGGTGGACCAATCACAACAGAGCCTGGCCAGCTAACCAATCAGAGCAGACTGGGCTCTTAGGGAACTTTACTTCATTTTCTTTCCTCATTCATTTGAGTTTTCTTTTTTCATATGATATTCTCTTGATAATCCAATTATAATTAATTTAATTCTGAGTGTTTTGTTGTTGAATATTACTACCTTTACCTCGTCTGCGTTATCTTATTTCCATTTTGTTTTACCTGGAAATGGCCCTAACGAGCCACCGTACTGCAGAGCTTGAATCACATCTTAAAGAGTCAAATTAAATGTTGGAGGACAAATGACGGGACTCTGGAGTTTCACTTGATTTTAATTATTTCTTAAAAACTCATTACATACAAACTTTAAATTAATTATCACCCCCAAAAACACTCAAACTGAGCCCCGTGAGGCCGACAAGCTGTAGGGCTTTCTACTCATTCTCTTCTACACGTGGTGATGTAGAAGAGGGGACACATGTTGATGAAGAAGAGACATGAAGAAGAGGGGACACATGTTGATGTAGAAGAGGGGACACATGTTGACGTAGAAGAGACATGTAGAAGAGTGGACACATTTTGATGTAGAAGAGGGGACACATGTTGATGTAGAAGAGGGGACACATGTTGATGTAGAAGAGGGGACACATGTTGACGTAGAAGAGACATGTAGAAGAGTGGACACATGTTGATGTAGAAGAGGGGACACATGTTGATGTAGAAGAGGGCACACATGTTGATGTAGAAGAGGGGACACATGTTGACGTAGAAGAGACATGTAGAAGAGTGGACACATGTTGATGTAGAAGAGGGGACACATGTTGATGTAGAAGAGGGGACACATGTTGATGTAGAAGAGGGGACACATGTTGATGTAGAAGAGGGGACACATGTTGATGTAGAAGAGACATGAGGAAGAGGATTTTAAATAATAGGGACCTTCAAGGAGCTCTGTGGCTTCACAGCATGTAGTTCCCTTGGGGTGAATGTGTCCCCCATGTTCAGTGTGAGCATGTAAACACAAACTCAAACATGTAATGCACATGTGGAATAGAATGTCCATGTTTACAGGAATACAACTCTCAAACTAATGAAACTCAAACGCTGACCTGAGGCCGTGCGGAGGATCTGGTCGTGCGGTATCAGCTGGAATGCATTTCTAGAACCGCACAGTGTTCACCAGTTCGAGTTCAACCAGAGCCCAGAACTAAAGGTACGTTCACAGCGGACGCAAAGCCAATGGTTTGTGCGTTGTGATTACATAATAAGAAGTCAAAGCAAAGCCGCACACAGATGCACATTTCGTTCAAATTTGACACGAGTAAAACTTGTAAAGCGAATCTTTGCCTGGCGTCCGGTGTGAACGCACCGTAACTCTCTAAATCCATTAAACCCTGCCGTTTACTTCCATTAAACCCTGCCGTTTAATGGAAGTAAACCCTGCCGTTTACTTCCATTAAACCCTGCCGTTTACTGCCATTAAACCCTGCCGTTTACTTCCATTAAACCCTGCCGTTTACTTCCATTAAACCCTGCTGTTTACTGTTTACTTCCATTAAACCCTGCTGTTTACTTCCATTACACCCTGCCGTTTACTTCCATTAAACCCTGCCGTTTACTTCCATTAAACCCTGCCGTTTACTTCCATTAAACCCTGCCGTTTACTTTCATTAAACCCTGCCGTTTACTTCCATTAAACCCTGCCGTTTACTTCCATTAAACCCTGCCGTTTACTGTTTACTTCCATTAAACCCTGCTGTTTACTGTTTACTTCCATTACACCCTGCCGTTTACTTCCATTACACCCTGCTGTTTACTTCCATTAAACCCTGCCGTTTACTTCCATTAAACCCTGCCGTTTACTTCCATTAAAACGGTTGTAACTTAAAAACCACAACACTAGAAAAGAAAACACAACTAAAACAATTACATAATATTCGGTTCGAAGACCAACAAAACCCAACTAAAAACCCACAAATCTCAAAATAATTAACTCAGACCGGAAGACATGTTGTTGTCCCGGTTCATTCTCTTTGCATCGACTGTTCTTGCTCTGTGGGAGGAGCCTGTGGCCGCAGATGGTCGTGGGCAGATCTACACTGGCTCTGAACACATGATGATGAAAGCCTTGCATCTTGAATCTACAGCAGGACGCAGGGCTTCTTGGTGGCGGCAGGTGTTGGGTTCAGGTACGCCTTCACGGCCTCGGAGAACACCTCCTTGATGCCGTCCTGGTTCAATGCCGAGCACTCCAGGTAGCGCATGGCATGGATCTGCTTGGCGAGTGCCGCCCCCTGCTGGTGGCTCACAGGAAGCTGGCTCTGCTCCTTCAGCTTCCTCTGGGTCTCGCCATCCTCCCGCAGGTCGCTCTTCGTTCCCACCAGGAGGATGGGCACGTCGGGGCAGTGGTGAGACACCTGAGGGGCAGGAGGTCAGAGGTCAATCAATACAGAACAACACTAATCAGAAATATTCAGGCTTATTTTGGAGAGAAAGAAATGAATTGATTGCCATTTATATCCAATAAACCCTGCTGTTTACATCCCTTAAACTCATTTGTTTACATCCCTTAAACTCATTTGTTTACATCCCTTAAACTCATTTGTTTACATCCACTAAAACCCTGTTAGAATGAATCGCTGCCTGTGATTGGCTCCCTGTTGCCGGGCAGATGTGGCCTCTGACCTCGGGGTGCCACTTGTGCTTGATGTTCTCGTAGGAGGCGGGGCTTGAGATGGAGAAGCAGATGATGAAGACGTGGGTCTGCGGGTAGGAGAGCGTCCTCAGCCGGTCGTACTCCTCCTGGCCCGCCGTGTCCCACAGGTTCAGACTCACCATGCGCCCGTCCACCGTCACCTGAACGCACCACAGGCACACACAGGTACACACAGGTACACACAGGTCAACACAGGTACACACAGGCACACACAGGCACACATAGGTACACACAGGTACACACAGGTCAACACAGGTACACACAGGCACACACAGGCACACATAGGTACACACAGGTACACACAGATCAACACAGGTCAACACAGATACACACAGGTCAACACAGGTACACACAGGTCAACACAGGTACACACAGGTACACACAGGTCAACACAGGTACACACAGGTCAACACAAGTACACACACAGGTACACACAGGTCACCACAGGTACACACACAGGTCACCACAGGTACACACACAGGTCACCACAGGTACACACAGGTCAACACAGGTACACACACACAGGGAAACAGGTAAGACATTTGGGAGGAAAAAACACAACAGAAATCAACAAAAATCTACAAAAAAAACAAACACAAAATTATAAAGAAAAAAGATGTGTGTGTCTGTGTGTGTCTCTCTGAGTGAGTGAGTGAGTGAGTGAGTGAGTGAGTGTGTGTGTGTGTGTGTGTGTGTGTGTGTGTGTCTCTCTGAGTGAGTGTGTGTGTGTGTGTGTGTGTGTGTGTGTGTGTGTGTGTGTGTGTGTGTGTGTGTGTGTGTGTGTGTGTGTGTGTGTGTGTGTGTGTGTGTGTGTGTGTGTGTGTCTCTGAGTGAGTGAGTGAGTGAGTGAGTGAGTGAGTGAGTGAGTGAGTGAGTGAGTGTGTGTGTGTGTCTCTCTGAGTGTTGTGGAAATTGATGTGAAATATTGTAACGAAGAAGTGAGGCAGCATATTTTTGGTATGTTCATTTTAATGTCACCCATCTATAGGAGGTGTATTGCATCATGTCATCTCTAATATATGTGTGGGTTTATACATTCCTGTGTGTTAATAGTTGAAGCAACAAAAAGTACATTTTTCCTCTGGAATATAGAGGTTTCTTTTATAGTTTCCTGAAACAATGTTCCCTTTTTCTTAAAAGTAGATTAGCGCAATAGTCTTTTTCTTTGACTTTTACATGTTTATCAAAAGGGTGTTTTTTAAGCTATTTTTGAAGAAGGGAGATGCAGAATTAATCGTGAGTTCTGTTTTGAGTGAAAAGATTACCCCTTTGAGTGTTTTTCTGGGTTAAACCATCGATAGGCTTTGCAAATTGCGAGGGACATTTTCCCCAGATATAATGATGCGCATCCTGCAGGCCTTCCCAACACCTGTGGCTTTCATAGCGGGAAAACATATGGACTATTGTGTGATAAGTTACATAATAAGAATGTGTTTTGCTTCAAACGGAAAACTGTTTGGTTCTCTGCTGCCCGCGCTGATTCCCTGTGAGACAGCGTTTTGGTATCTCCCAAATGAAACTCCACCCCTTCCTGTTTGTGTAGGTATTGATAGCTTGTTTAGCTTGTTGTTCGTCCTCTCTTCTCGCGCCACCCGGACCGGAAGGTCGGGGCAGCCCGTGAACAAGGCCAGGAGTAGGCATACTCCTGACATTACGCATATGATATGGCTTTGTATGGTAATGTATTATATTGTATTGCATTATTACCTTTTATGATTAAAACAGATTTTTGTTTAACCCTCGTCCTGGTTGTTTTGAGTGTTCCTTCTTTTAAAGCAAGCTCATAGGAACGGCGCGGAGAAAGTGCTACCTACTCCTTCAAATGTTGACCCAGACAACGTCATGACGTGGAGACGTAAGGACGTTCCGACGTGGTGACGTCATGAGTGTTTTTTTTGAGGAAGCACTGGAAGCCAGCGGACGGAGGGAGGCGCCTGGAATAATATTTGACAACTATGAATCCAACTGAAAGGTAAAACGGACGCCTGTTTCTATCGAAGGTCTGTAATTGGCTCAAGCTAGATTTTAGAGTTGTCAAAGATATTTCCAGGTGTCATTTACGGTAAAGAGTGCAATGCATATTTTAGCATAGGTAGGTAACGACGGACTACTAATATTATAAAATAATGCAATGCATATATTAGCATAGGTAGGTAACGACGGACTACTGATGTTATAAAATAATGCAATGCATATATTAGCATAGGTAGGTAACGACGGACTACTAATGTTATAAAATAATGCAATGCATATATTAGCATAGGTAGTGTTAGAAATTAAAATCAATGTTTTGAGAGTATAGTGCACCTTAAACACACAGTCAGTTTAATTGCTGTTTTATACTGAAAAACCAGAAGTTCTTGTACACAACCAGTTGTGTAGCTTTTATTCTGAAAATCCTTCATCTCCGGTTAGCATAAGGCTAATATACCATTTACTATAGAGGTGAATTTAGCACCGATATGATATGATGTTGCACAGCGAAACCTACTGATTTCAACACTACAACTATAGACGTCGAGATATTATTATTGTTGGATAAGGTACAGTTTATTTGATTACGTTATTGTTTACAGATGTGGTTAGCATGTGACAACATTCAGACCGACCGGAAACCAAACTGCTGTGAAGTATTTCCTGTATTTTTAGGAGTATTGATTACAGCGTTTAGAATGTGTTAAATGAAAAGTCATGAAAGAGTTAAGGAAGAGAAAAGGCGTGTTTAGATATATATAGAATGTACAATGTCTTTATCCTCTGATATGCGCAACAACGGATATTGAAATGTGGTGAGTCGGCCTGCAGGGAGGAGCCGGCAGAGGATATATATAAACAGCACGACCTGAGGGGACGGTCTCTTTCTTCACTACCAGAGCCAGAGATCACAGCTGTATTTCTGTTCGGACTATATTCTGTTTGTGACATTACCATGCTTTTCATTAATTAAAGTACCAATTTGAACCTTCTCAGAGACTCCATTTAGTCCTTTTTAAACTTCTGTCCTGGACGCTAGAATAATCACACACAGATAACAGTAGGTAACGACGGACTACTAATGTTATAAAATAATGCAATGCATATATTAGCATAGGTAGGTAACAACGGACTACTAATGTTATAAAATAATGCAATGCATATATTAGCATAGGTAGGTAACGACGGACTACTAATGTTATAAAATGGTGCAATGCATATATTAGCATAGGTAGGTAACGACGGACTACTAATATTGATAAAGCAACGGTTAGGAACCTCGGGGATAAGCTACACGTGAAGCGACGAGAAATGTAAGACGAAGGTGCAAGGCCCCGTTGGTTTTTCAGAAATCAATACGGCAATTTCCGTCGGGGAAGTCCAGTGGGTTTCCAAAAAAAGTTATCCATCCAGGGCGAAACTGAATAATGCTTCTTCAGCCTCATAGGAAGCTGGAGTGTATTATATGTTATAAATCCAAGGGAGAGATACGCAAATTTCAAAAAGCCATTTTGAAACGAACGGAATCTCGTTCTCTTGTTCTGTGGGGTTATTAATCTAAAAAAGCTCGATAGACTGTACGGGGAATAATTTTCTGTGAATAATTACTAATAGATAAGGGAGAAAAGTCAGATAAAGACATGCGAAGTCAGGCTGGAGGCGTGGGTTCGAGAAAGCCCCCACTTCACAGCTTTCCTCTGAAAAAGGAGGGAATAACATTGAAGATTAATAGATCAATGTGTCGTAGATATTTAAATAAATAAGAAACATTGCATTGTGAATTTCGTGGTATTTGTCATTTACTGAGAAGTTTACTTATATTTCAGAGGCATTTATTGCATACAGTAACGTTGAGGGAAAGTAATAATAGGTTTTGCTGAGTATATGATCTACATGCAGGTTAAAGTTTGATTCAAATTGAACATAATAGTGGATTATTCCACCTAGAGTTTTTGTAATATCATTAGTAGACATTAATTGTGTTTGTAAGTTTATGAAGACTAGAAAGTAAACGGGAGGTTGTTATAAGTTTGTCAGTCAGAATGTATCTGTTAAATGGTTACGCATGACAGAGGTGTTGCACAAACACAGAGGTGATTGATGAGGGGAAACTTGAGCCGGCAGCTGCAGGGCACAGGGAGGAAAGAGAAAGACAAGTAGATGTTTTGAAGAGTTCAGAGAGAGTAAAACTTGTTTCTAAATAATGTCATATTGTTTTGTGAGTAAACATGAAATAAAAATATATTTACTAGATATAACAACAACATGCTTAACTAGGTTGACAGAAAACTGCTATTAACCAGTTTCAGCAGCTACTGTCCTATCTGTGTTCTAGAGAGAACATACGTTGCATTTACAATTCATATTAAGGAAGTTCACAATTGATACCGTTTTGGATTAATAGGGCGTGTCTGTCAAACACTAGTGCTCAGATGGAATAAAGTGTTGAGATGTTCTCAAGAGTGGGAGTTTTCACAACGCTTTTTAGTTTGTATTGAAACAATGAACTGATAAGGACAGAAAACGGTTCCGTGATGATTTCTTTAGGTTTTAGCTTTAGTAATGGAGATTACATTTTGTGAGGAAACCTTTCCACCAATAATAAGTGTTCAAAAATATATGTTCATTAACTGTGATCAGATTACTTGTTTTTCAATTATAGCGCTAAATACAGTTGGTTTTGTATTTTGTTACAGATCTAACCTGCTTGTAACACAACTTAGATAAACAATTTCAAAAAGAATAGAATAAGCAAGTGGTTAAAGGGGGTTTCCTCTTTGGCTCATTTGACTTAGAACTGAAGTAAGGAAGAATAGTGTTTTATGAGAACTGTCATTCCTCATGGTTTCTAAAGATAAATCATCAGTTTGTATGGACTTTGATGTAGAGATAGGATCATGGTGGAGAAGGAAGACCTTTTTTGGTTTCAAATTAAAGAAGATTTTAAAGATGAAGTTTAATTTTTTCTGACTAGAATTTTAGAAGCAGGACTTCAACTAGACAAAAGAGATTTTACAATGTGGTTTTACTACTTTCAATGAAGTAAATAATCTGGGTAGACTACTGCCATTGGTTTGTTTTAACATGCACATGTTTCAGCATTCCTGACCATATAGACTCAGCCGTTTTATTTTGTAACCCTTTGGGGGAGAGATTTAAATTGAGTTTTTTTCCAGTTGCTGATTTATTGTGATTACAGCTGCACTGGATAGTTGTGCGCCACCTTTGGGTTGTACTCTGAATCAGTGTGTTGGTGAAGAGTTGCTCACTACAGAAACAGAAGAACTGTGCAAAGAACGCATCTCTGAGGAGGGTTTGACATTTTGCTTGTACCTCGTTGCCAAGGCAACAGTGGGGTGAAGAGGAACTGCAGTTTTTGGGGATTCCTGCTGTGCAGAGGACAACGTGTGTCTGCTGATTGTAGCACATTGATCCAGAGGTGCCTTCCCCCTCAGGACATCCCAGTGCAAAACAAGAGTTTCATTGATCCAATTGACTACAGCTGCAGAGGACAACGCATCACTGACTGTTCACATTATGACAAGATCTTGAGACAGGCTGGTCTCAGACGGTTCAGACTCTGAGGAAAATATGCGATGATTTGACAGCATAACTGTGCAAGAGTTTTCCAGAGGGTGGTGTACAACAATAACAAGTGTTTGAGAAGGGAGGCTGATTGTTTAAACGATGGTCTGGAATACTGAAAAGATTAAAGTTTAATATCCTTGTTTGGCAAACAAGACATCTGATTATTAGGTCACACATAATAATCTAGACCAGTGGTACTCAACCTTGTCCTTATCAGGAGCCACATTGACGAACAAATATTTTTGCAAGAGCCACAATCCAAAAACGCTTCTTTCCTCCCTGAAACCATTATGCATTTGAGAATATGGATAATAGTAATATGTTACTAAGGAATGAAAAGCATAATGTACAGTGCAATAACTGTGATTTATTATTTTCACTGCGACCACAAAACACACATTGCTGACTGCCCATAGCAACAGATAACAGACAGCATGTTTACTGATCACCACAGGGTGCCTCTGTCGCTCTTTCACTCGTATTTGTGTGGAATACGTTTTTTTGAGCAGTTCGGTTCTGTTTGAGTCTCGCCAGCTTTTCCGCCCTCAACTCTCCACCTTTCGGAAAGTCGGTACTGAACTTCGGGTTTTTTGTGTCGTGATGGCGCTGCAAATTGGACCTTTTAAATTGTGAAATGACGTTGTCACAAAGCAGGCAGATGCATTTTCCCGAACCGGTGGAGACGAAGAAAAACTCGAGTTCCCAGTCCTCTTTAAATGTTCGATATTCCTCTTCATATTTTCGTTTCCTATATTCCTTTACCATTTTTGCATAGTGCTGTAAGCTAGTTTTCCCAGTGTGACGGGGCAATTATCTCGCGCACCTGCAATCAGAGCGCGAAACCTGAAATAATTTAGAGTGCGAAACCTGAAATAATTTGTGATTGGTTGTTCAGAGGGATGGGGGGGGCGGCTTAATAGACTGCTGTGTGTGATGACTGGTGTGTGACTTGTGAGTGATAATGAAATGTTGATGAATTATGCTGACAATGTTGTTGTTTTTGTTTTGTTTTTTTTAAGTGGGACTTAAAGGAGCCGCATGCGGCTCGCGAGCCGCGGGTTGAGTATCGCTGATCTAGACATATAAACTAACTATGAGTAAAGGGATGAATGGAGTTCATATCCTAGGGAGGGTTAGTTATGTTGCGAATACTTCGCAGGGTATTTGCTAATGTATTTTGAAGAACAAATAACAAGGACACAAGTCCAATTTTGTTTTGTTTTTAGATTAAATTGTCCGTTACCAAAACTGTTCACCTTGTGTCTAGATGTGGACTTTGATGGTAAGGGAGTATTTAGGCTTATTTTTATACATCTGACATTTTAAAATATGTTGGCTAGTCACTAGAACTTTTCTGAAGATTGAATATTTGGTCCATTTCTAAATATTCCTATTTAAAAAGTAATTTTAGAGTAAAGAGGGCTGATGCTGAAATAGGAAATAATGTGGGGCCTTGAATCACCCATTGTAATGGTGCATATTATTGACGACCAATAGGGAGGAGGGGTCACTCGACCCACCCTGCAGTGGGTTTTAAAATCTTACTTGCAGCTTCACAGGAAGCGCACGGCACCAGATTATGAGTTTAGAAGACTAGCGTCACCACCTCCTAATGGACATCCATTTAGTTAGTAATTAACTGACATTTAGAGATGTTAAAAAGTAAAAACATACCTACCATGAGGGATAATTCCTAAGTTCAGCTACAAACCATTGATGAAATTACTTCTGTTTTTAGGTCCTTGATAAAGGAAGGAGTGATTGTTACATGTTCAGACACCCAGGGTTCCACGCACGGTTAAAGACGTTAACATTGTTTTTTAGGTATACCAGAATTGAAGATACATGGGTATAGTGAGAGATGAAGAGCTACACAGGTCTTAGTAGAGGTTTGACTCAAGATAATAATTGTGTGCACAAGTTTCTGAAATAGATCTATTGGACATTTTGATGTGGATTATATGTGGATGAACTGCAGTGGTGTACAATGGGGAAGTGACATTTTTTTGGCTAGACACTTTTCAGGGAATGTGGGAAACAGCTGTTCCAATGAGGGGTTGGAGATATCTTGAACATTATAGTTGTAATTGTGAATTAATAAATGATGGCGCTCCATATATACACATTTTTATAGACGGAGGATTCTGGCCTGTGCTGGAACATCAAAGTCTCTGCAGAGCACGACACATGGCTAAAAAGACTGAGACCAACTGACCTTTGACCCTGACCGACAGGGTAACTTGAGTAGGCACTGTCAATGACTGTGTACCTGACCAAACCTGACTTTACAACCTGACAGTGTGAGTGAGTGTATGTCTGCATCTGATCAGTGCAACTGCATGATTTAAAACAATGACTAATCAAGCATATTTTTGGACTAACACATTATTTTTGGGGCTCTGTGTGAAATGAGAGGTTTCCTAACATTCCACAAAAGGGGAAACCGCACATGTGACCCGTTTCTAATCTACTTGATATTTCACTCCCACAGGAGGTGGCGGTTTGCAGAATGTGAAACTCAAACTAAAACATGAAGATTCTGTTTCTTTTAGGACTGAAAGATGGAGAGAAACACTTCATTTCACTGGAGTGTTTACTGGGGAAATGATGGATGTACATTTGGGGAAAATGTTTGGTATTGTCTTATAATCCATTATGACCTGAAGGTTTTCTTCCCATACAGGATTTTGTTTACACATGAGTTAATGTGTAAAAAGGGGGAGTGTAAACTTCACAATGTACATTTTTCATTTAGGGACTGAAAGGAACCTGCTGCCCCAACTCGATTGTTCAATCTGACCATTGATTGACAGTTTTAGAATTGACCTGCTCCATATCTGGGGATAAGACACTGTTTGATGAAGGTTGACATGTCTCTAATATTGATTGAGTTATAGCAGGTAACACAGATAAAGAATCAGTGGCCAAGGGGCTGCCAGAGAGATGTAAGTCCAGAATGGAATACTGAAGAAGTTGACCTGTGAGTAATGTTTCAACTAATGTTTCAACAGGTATTAAAGTAACTGAGGTTTGAAATGTAGAAAGAACATATTTACAGTTAAGCTAAAATATAGTAATGTAATGAGACAACATTTAATTTAGACAACATCATGTAACTAGTCTGGTAAAGAAGTAAAAGCCATAGACTTTATTGTTTAGGTCATTATGGGGATATACATTTCATCTACATTTATAATAGAAAGACATTTGATGACAGTTTGTTGGAATTCTGTATTCATTTTTTCAGCGGGATAATATCTAAGAACTGACGGGTAGAAGTAGTATCACCAGGAAGCCATTCACTTTGTTAGTATCGTGATTTTGGTTGTTTTTGAATCCATAACATTAGTGTGTTTCTTTACAAGAAACATTAGCAGTTCAAATCATATTTAGATTTTTAATGGGATCTCAAGGATTTCATTTAAAAATGAACACAGATGCTTGTCAGAAATTCAGAGCTATTGAAATATGTGATTTAGTTTACCTAAAGATGTTGGGGTTCTTATTTAGTTGGCACAGTCCAAGTATTACGATTCTGAAGCTGCACAATTAATTTAGAAAACCTGTTCACAGACGTCTGTTGTTTTAAGACACCCCACCAACAGGCTCCAAGTTGCCTACGCACTGGTGGGTCAAACAGCCGAGGGCCCCGGAGCGTAGGCTTGAGGGATTTGTATCAGATTTCTCCACACAGGTTGCTGACGCCAAAAGGGGGACCCGAGACGCAGGAGGCTGACGGTCATCAGGACAGAGTGGCTCAACCCCAGGCTCTCCGGCCCCAACCGAGTGACCCAGCGGATCTCTCAGGCCGTCCGCATAGGAGGAAAGGGGGACAGCTCGTACCACGGGAGCCAGTGTGCGGCGGGGTAACCACCTGCTAGGACCAGGGGACGACATCAGGACGGATCTGGCTCTCGTCTCGACTCGGATGCTGTCATCAGCGGACTGGAGGAGAAGGACCTCGAGGACATCCATGCAGCAGACGACTTGGAAGCGGCTGGCAGTGGGCTGAGGGACTTGTCGAGGCAGCAGAGGAGTCTACTTCTCTCTGATCAGTTCCACCCGTGAAGGGAAAGCCGCATCTCCTGCTCCCTATTAGCTGTCGTTGTGGGCTATTCCTTCGGGGGGGGGGCGGGCAGGCGGGCTGATGATTCACCACCAGGAGACTGCTTCTTAGCACTCAGCTGCCTCCTCATGGTTCCTTCACGATTTCAAGTACTTTGGGTCTCAGTTTCTGATAGATTTATACGATATTGGGGGACAGACACAGTAGATATGTTTCAAAATGCCTTGTGTAAGTTTATCTCTTGAGAAGGAGATCAAAAGGGGGATTTGTAGTGAAATATTTGTATGTATTCATGTTAGCAAACTATGAATACGCTTAAAATGGGAAATGATTTGTGTAAAAACTGTGAGCTGGATTTGGGGCCTGTTGACATGTGGTATTGAGAACAAAGGAAGATGGGGGAAGGTGAGGGTTTGACTTGCATTCAACTCAGATCTAGAAGATAATGAAGCTGAGCTACTGTGATTGGGGAGACTTAAGATGTGAGGTGTTGGTGATATTTGGGCGGCCAATCACAGAGGTCTGGAAGGGAGGATCAGATAACTCCTCCCATTGTTAGCAATGTATAAACACAGGAACCACGCTGTGTTCGCTCTCTTTCCTCTGGCTGGCTCACGTGAGTATCAGGTAAATATGGGATCCCAAAGATAACTGTATTGAATTTGTATTGATTGTATTGCATTGTCATATTACCATTAAAGTAGATTATTGTTTAACGGTTACTTGGTAGCTCTGGATTCCTTCCTGTATGATAACCAGCTTGTTAGGGACGCGCGGAGATTTGAAAAGCGGACCAGTTATCCCTCAAAATCTCTATCAGTACACACACAGGGAAACAGGTAAGACATTTGGGAGGAAAAAACACAACAGAAATCTACAAAAAAAACAAACACAAAATTATAAAGAAAAAAGACGTGTGTGTCTGTGTGTGTCTCTCTGAGTGTTTGTGTGTGTGTGTGTGTGTGTGTGTGTGTGTGTGTGTGTGTGTGTGTGTGTGTGTGTGTGTGTGTGTGTGTGTGTGTGTGTGTGTGTGTGTGTGTGTGTGTGTGTGTGTGTGTGTGTGTGTGTGTGTGTGTGTGTGTACCTGGCTGCTGTAGTTGTCGAACACGGTGGGGATGTACTCTTTAGGAAAGGCTCCGGTTGTGTATGAGATCAAGAGGCAGGTCTTCCCCACGGCTCCGTCTCCGACCACCACGCACTTCACGCTCTGCATGACGACCCGGGGGGGGGGGTCACCTCACACCTCGCACCTCACACCTGCAGCAGATCCAAGACAACTGAAACACAGAAAGAGCAAAATAACTCGACTTTACTACTTTTATAAGAACTCTGTCCAAAACCAAAAACCCTCAAAAACCTAAAACCCTCCAAATCAGTGGTTCTCAAACTTTTTTCAATCATGTTTCCTTTGAAAAAAGAAATGCAGCCGCGCCCCCCGATCAGACACACGATGTGTCAGGGACAACGAGCCTCTATGAAGAGGCTCAGTGCTGCGCTGCACCATCAGGGTCTGAGTTATCAAAACAACAACAGCAACTGAGAAACACTTCATGCTACATTTAAAATGTTTACAATCCGTCACTAAATTCATGGCCAACCCATTTCAACACCAAGCACTAACATCACTGAGACGACACGAGCTGCTTGGAGCTGGTCGTTGTAATAAGTTGTTCTTGTAGAGAAACGTGAGCTCGAGCTCCATGAGAGCTGTGTGGTTCTGACCGCGAGGCGCTACAGCTATTACTCTGCGTTAGACATATGTGTGACTCGGTTCATACAAAACACACACTGCTCAAACGTCCTTACTTTCCCTACAATGTGTATATGTATTTATTTATTTCGGCGCGTGGGGAACGAAGAGAAAAAGATATATGAGCATTTTAGGAGCTAGTGATTTTGACCCCTCATATGCATAATGCTGCGCTATACTTTGCGGCCACACGCCGTTGCCAAGCAACGCTTATTGTTTAGGTGTCCTTTGATAAGCAGGCAGTCGTATCATTAGCTAGAACTAGCTGGATCTGATAGATTTGGACATAAACGCGAGTGAAGTCTGACCGAGAGAGAGATCAGCTGACGGAGACACGCAGCTCCGCGCTGTGACGGAGCTCTGAGCCGAGCAACACACACTGAGAGTTAGACCCAACACACTTAGCTAGTTATCTGCTCTGGAGCTAGCTACACTAGTTATACATATGTGTATTCTTTACTGTCGGGTCACTCATTACAGGTTCAGCGAGCTGCAGGAGCCTGACGGGCTGCAGGAGAGGGGGAGGGGAAGAGTTTCTGTGAACCTTTGAAGAAAGTAGTTAATCTACTATGAGTAGTTTGTTTAAATGCATTAATTATGTTTTCTTTTTCATTAACATAAAATAAATCTCACGTACCCCCTGCAGTACTGCAACGTACCCCTAGGGGTCCGCGTACCCCCATTTGAGAACCACTGCTCTAAATGACCAAAAAACACAAGACTCCAAAAAAAATAACTAAAAACTAAAGAAAACACAACTTCAAAGAATGGACAGTATTCCCAAGAACAAAAAAAACTGCATAAAACCACAAAACGAAGCAAAACATTCTAGACACAAAATAAACTCTGTCTAAAGATAAAAGCTCCATAAAACCATAAAACAAAAGACCAAATCAAACTAAAATAACAAAACCTCAAAATAAACACAAAAACCCTCGAAACGACCCAAATAACAAATAATTAAATAAATAAAAATCTCAAAATAAGCAAAACTCGACAAACCCTAACCCAAAAATAAACACAACTATAGCACAAGTATCTCCGTCCAAACACAAAAGAGAAACCCCCAAACTCCAAACCCAGCTCAACATATACAACAATTTAAAAGAAAAAGCATAAATCTCCAAAACCCTTGAAACAACCACAGAAAACAGAAACCTACAAAAACCTCAAAATGACCAGAACCCACAGAAAGTCATGACGGCGTCCGAACTGTGATTTCAATGTAAATAATAATGTCAACGATAACACCCGGTCCTCAGTCACATATGACTCCTCCCTTTCCGGAGGACCACGTGACTTTAGATGCTCAACTGCTGGTCTCAGTATCTGTGTTGCCTTTGTTACCTTTCGGAGCGTCTGATTGGCTGCTGGCTGCGTTTCAGTCTCTTCAGTTACAGGCTGATGGTCTGACGTCCCATGATCCTCCTGGGGGGGGGGGGGGGGGGAGATATTTGTGTTTATGGAAATCGTGCTGCAAGAGGAAACGGTCTCCAAACAAAACCGAGATGCTATCACACACACACTCTCTCACTCTCTCACACACACACACACACACACACACACACACACACACACACACACACACCACACACACACACCCACACACACACACACACACACACACACACACACACAC